>NC_092860.1:60384349-60406525 GCF_032062135.1 Pyxicephalus adspersus
CCATAGAGGTTATGGCCTCAACCTCCAATGCGGTCCACGCTCCGTAACAGGGCCCACCGCCTCCTACTGCCTGTTACTGCTGCCGCCTTCCCAGTACCCAACTCTGGATGCATGATACTAATGCAGTCCACGATCCGTCTCAGAGCCCACTGCCTCCTCCTCTTGCTGTAAATGATGCTGCCACCTGCCCATTACCTGACTTTAGATGCCAGAAACTATTGCCGTCCATACTCCATCTCAGTCCACCGCCTCCTCCTCCTGCTGTAAATGATGCTGCCGCCTGCCCAGTAACTGACTTTAGATGCCAGACACTAATGCTGTCCACACTCCGTCTCAGAGCCCACCGCCTCCTCCTCTTGCTGTAAATGATGCTGCCGCCTGCCAAGTACCTGGCTTTAGATGCCAGATAATAATGCCGTCCCTACTCCGTCTCAGAGCCCACCACCTCCTCCTCCTCCTGCTGTAAATGATGCTGCCGCCTGCCCAGTACCTGACTTTAGATGCCAGAAACTAATGCCGTCCATACTCCGTCTCAGAGCCCACCGCCTCCTCCTCCTGCTGTAAATGATGCTGCCGGCCCAGTACCTGACTTTAGATGCCAGACAATAATGCCGTCCATACTCTGTCTCAGAGCCCACCGCCTCCTCCTCTTGCTGTAAATGATGCTGCCGGCCTAGTACCCAACTCTAGATGCCAATTACTAATGTCGTCCACACTCCGTCTCAGTGCTAAATGCCTTCTCCTCACGCTGTTACTGCTGCTGCCCAGTACCCAACTTTAGATGCCAGTTACTAATGCCAACCACACTCCGTCTCAGGGCCCACCGCCTCCTTCTTCTGCTGTTACTGATGCTGCTGCCTGCCCAGTAACCAGCTCTAGATGCCAGTTCCCAATGCAGTCCCCGCTCCGTCTCAGAGCCCACCGCCTCTTCCTCCTGCTGTAAATGATGTTGCCACCTGCCCAGTACCAAACTCTAGATGCCAGAGACTAATGCCGTCCACACTTTGTTCCAGAGCCCACCACCTCTTCCTCTTTCTGTTACTGCTGCCGCCTGCCCAGTACCCAGCTGTGGATGCCAGTTAACAAGGCTGTCCAGACTGCATTTTAGAAAGTTACAGCTAGCAGATAGGAAAAGTTAGTGCCCTGAAGCAATGTCTCCACTAGCTACAGCTTCTACACTGTCAACATAGGTGATGGCGTTTTTTATTGTAATGTCCTCCTTGCTCCCTCTCAGGGCCCACCGCCTCCTCCTCCCAGTACCCAGCTCTAGATGCCAGACTAGACTCCAGCTCAACAGGGTCTTCTTTCCCCTCTGATTCCTCCAAGCCCAACCCCTTTCATGTGGTTTAGCTACATAGAAGGTAGGGACAGATTGGAATCTCGCTCATCCATTCATGTCTCCGATAGCTACTGCTTCTACACAGTTCACATAAGTGATGGCCTTAAATTCTAATGCCCTCCTTGCTCCGTCTCAGGACCCACCGCCTCCTCCTCCCAGTACCCAGCTCTAGATGCCAGACTAGACTCCAGCTTAACAGGGTCTTCCTTCCCCGCTGATTCCTCCAAGCCCAATCCCTTTCATGTGGTTTAGCTACATAGTAGGTAGGGACAGATTGGAATCTCGCTCATCCTTTCATGTCTACAATAGCTACTGCTACTAAATTGTCCATAAAGGTGATGGCCTTCTGTTGTATTGCCCTCCTTGCTCCATCTTAGGCCCCACCGCCTCCTCCTCCCAGTACCCAGCTCTAGATGCCAGTTAACAATGCCATCCACACTACTCAGGGCCCACCGCCTACTCTTTCTGCTATTACCGCTGATGCCTGCCCACTGTCCAGTACCCAGCTCTAGATGCCAGGCTAGACTCAAGCTCAATAGGATTTTCTTTCCCCACTGATTCCGCCAAGCCCCTTTTCCTTTCATGTGCTTTCACTCGATAGCAGGCCCTGAGACGGAGTGTGGAAGGCATTAGTAACTGGCATCTAGAGCTGGGTGTAGTGCATCTTTAATGACACCCCGACGTGTGTAATCTGAAATTTGTGATTGAATGTAGAAGGCCACATCGGTACCACGCTTTATCAGACTGAATTTCTGTGTATGTTACCCCGGAACTGGGACGTGGGACAGCAGTCCCTCTGTATGTGTTGGGGGGATGAGATGGGAAACACCGGTATATTTAATGGGAACTGAGAGGTCCTGGATGACCACATTGAGCCATGAAGTTTTTGAGCTCAGCAGACGTCCGGAGACTTCTCCACAAAATGTATGTGGCCGTCCTGGGAGACTCCATTCAAAGATCTGTCAACAAGGATCTTGTGAAATTACTGCAGAATGATGACTTTCGGACTGAGAAGCAGCTGAAAGGGAAGGGTGACATGTCATTTGCAAACGACACTTTGGGGGATCTCTGGCTGAAATGCACAATGCCATAGTTTATCGCCAAGTGCGTCATTACAGAACTGACCACCAACTTGTACGGTTCTATTTCCTGACCCATGTTTATTTGGAGTACATAGAGAACGTGCTGGCCAAGTTCCAACATGGACCTCAGCCTGACGTTGTCATCATCAACTCATGTATATAGGATGATAGCAGGTATCATGAGCAATCACTGCAAATGTACAAAACCAAACTGGACCACCTGTTTATTCAGCTCACCGAGGTGCTGAGCCCCAAATGTCTGTTGATATGCAACACGTCCATGTCTGACGTATTCAAAGCTGGTGAAGTGCTGGAGTACCCAATTCCTAATGTGCGCTGGGACATCATAGAAGGGAATTTCTACAGTACCACACTGGCAGATTTGCACCAATTGGATGTGATTGACTTGCCCTTCCACTTACGCTTCAAGCTGCGCTCCAGGGTTAAAGATGCCACCCACTCGAATCAGCTGGCTCATCGTAAGTATACCTGCATCAGTATTCATGGAGACATGAATAAATGAACGAGATTCCAATCTGTCCCTACCGAGATTGGAATCTCGTTCATCCATTCATGTCTCCAATAGCTACAGCTTCGACACTGTCCATATGGGTGATGGCCTCAACCTTTAATGCCGTCCTTGCTCCTTCTCAGGGCCCACCGCCTCCTCCTCATGCTGTAACTGATGCCGCCTGCCCAGTTCCCAGCTCTGGATGCCAGTTACAAATGCGGTCCCCGCTCCATCTCAGTGCCCACCGCCTCCTCATACTGCTGCTGCTGCTGCCACCTGTCACTTGTAACGTATAACAGAGCTGTGTAGCTGGCTAATTTTTGGACTGAAAGACCCCCCTCAGAGACCTCTGCCTGTACTCTGAAGCCTGTGTATGGCTTGTAACGGAGCGCTGAAACCTGGTGGCTAATTTTTGGACCAGAGAAACATCTCATGACCCTCTCTGCCTCTACTCGGAGACCATGTAAAATCCGGCATGTTCCCTTGTCCGCCCCATAAAATGGCCTTGCCAGCAACAGAAAAAAGACTTCCTTATTTTTTTTTACTTGTACAGTGTTGTGCAGAGGTGGGGGAGTCTTGACATGTCTTTTTAAATGTACCCGAATTTTCCCCCTATTGACTTTAATGGAGTTTGAATTCGATGTTCGATCACCCGAATAATTATGCATTATTCAACCGAATAGCGGTCAAATCGAATAGTGAGCTATTCGACCAACACTAGTATTGAATACAGAAAGATTTATGTATGGTATTTTAAATTTTAATGTGTATGTACATTTGATGTAATATGTTAATCAATACATGTTTTAATCAATTGAAAAAATTGTTTTTTAGCCTCATAAAGTCCCATTTTTTGAATAATAAAATGATTCATAAATTAGACTTTTCCCTAAAGATTGGTGTTTAATCATCCACGTCGTACAACCAGCTCATATATGATAAGTTACAGGAAGGCTAAGGCATCCTAGAAGGTTGGCTTCTGGGTGCTTTGTAGTTAGTAATCTTTTAAGAAATTTGTCTCATTTAGGCTAAGCATGTTGATATTGGGTGATGAACCTCATGGAGATTCTGGGGCAGCTGAGAGAAGGTACAGTCATGACCACCAAAACATTCAGAATTTAAATAGTGACTTTTTCTCTTTCAGGGAAATTGCATTTCTGATGTCCCCTCCATTAAACCCTATTTCTAGTATGTGCTGTGGTAATGCAACCCGCATATACTAATATGTATATCAAGACAAAATAAAAAACTTGACCACATATCTGCAATACATGCACACAAAATATTCACATTTCCCCATGTTCTATGCATTTGAAGACCCTGCAAGAACACAAAATACCTGTTGGTTTGCCATAAATGGAATCAGCTTCTCATTGTCTGTTGTGAGCTTACAGAATCACATCCCATCTTTTAACTTTACATTGGGCCAAATTTTTCCTGGGTGGAGGCACTGTCAACTTTATTAGTATCCCCTCTCTTCCACATAGCGAAGGCCCAGGATCCTCCCTGTTATTCTTCCTATGATTTCTGATGTGCTTAGTTCAAAGCTAGTTTAAGACTTTAAAGGAAAGTGTGCAGCCTTCTCTTCCTCTTGGTTTTTTAACTGTTCATACATATACATGCACATATTTAGATTTGTCCAAGCATTGCTTATGCAGCCTGAAAACCATGAAAAATACAATCCAGCACCATCTAGTTGCCTACAAAACATGATTTACCATGCTGCCTAACACATCCCAATAACTGAATTCATTCTATAACTGGATAATAACATCCATTGCTGGCAACCTCTGACAAGCCTCTGGAATGGCACATCACAGACTACTGTAAATTCATGGATGATATTGCTTCTGGTTAAAGGAGGAATCCACCTTTATGTACTTCCACTACCAAGCTGATGTGATGAAGTGAATATTTAGCGGGCCAATGTCTTAATTGGCATTTAAACTGCATAACCACCATGAAAAAGCAATAAAATGTGTTTTGCACAAGGTATATTTGTCCCTGGAAGTTTTATATACTAATACTATTTGAATCATGTAAACATTTAAATAATGCATACAATCCAGTATTTAAGAGTGCTTGATCCTGCTTTTGAGTTAGTCAAGAAATGTGGTTTAATGTTGTGCTTGGCAACCTGGACCTCCTCCCATCACCATCACGTGTGTTAGAATGAGTATGTAGTTGAGCTGGACAGCTAATTGACAACCTGTTTGGACAGGAAGTGGAAGTGTGCTGGTATACAATAGTGCTAAGATCAGGCAGCAGAGCACAGAGATAAAAAACCTATAACGATACTACAAATGAACAGAGGAGTTGTGTAGAACAGTGGCTGCAAATCAATATGAGTGAAGTATGTTAAAGGAAAACCGCAGCTTATTTAGCAAATGTCAGACTATTAAAATAAATAAAAACCATGACAATATATTCATAAAAGGAATACTTACATATTACATTCAAATACCAATATGTGACAATATGACTTTAAGAATGGGACAAAGGCAACGAGGGGGATCGATTACCAGTTTATTTGTACTAATTATTCATGGATAAAATGTTAAAACCTTTACTAACAATGATTACATATACATTATAAGAAAACAGGTTGAAGAATTTCTTCAACACACAGGCACAAAAACATTGCAGCAACAGATGAAGCTAACAATAATGAAGATTACAAAAAGTCACCTCAATGCATACCATACACGCAAACAATTAATTGACTAATCCCCCCTCAAATCAAATTTGAATGAGACCCAAAATGCTTTGGAACATTTTTTTTAACATTCATTCATCATTATGTGATGAGATGACATAATATAAAGTGCTAATTAGTAAATATACAGCTTGATATGAATTAGTTTGCAGTGTTGCAACCAGTCCAAAAAAACGTATTAAAACAACAATTGCAGCCAATATAACTCTAAATGAACTAATTTTCTGAATTAGTATAATGTAACATAAAAATTTGGCACTTACAAAAAAAAACGATCAAGCACTAAAGATTCAAATTGACCTGTAATGGACTGTAGGTGCACACAGAACAGGGACCAGGTGTGCCCTAACTGATTGCTATGACATCACTATGGACAGAGCTTAACAGATCCACCTCAATTGCGCGTCTGAAAATGAATCAGCTTAGTAGGTGAATTCTGGACCCCACTGCTCATTTATCAATGCTGTAAGCTGACAGGCGAGAGCACCAGCACTTGCCATCAGATCTCAGACGAGCTTCCGAGTTGAAAGTTGTCATGTCTAAAGTATGTGGGGCGGTACAATACAATTTTAGAGCATTAAAAAAAATAGGTAATGGCTCAGAACCTAGAAAATATTTCAATATATATACTAAATGTGACTAAGGGAACCTGTATGTCCACTGTCTCTCTAGCGTTTGTCTGGGAGGTGCTATTTAGTGTAAGCATGTTGGTAGTACCGTGTTTCCCCGATGATAAGGCATCCCCATCAAATAAGCCACCCCCCGATTTTTGCTCAAAACATTAAAATAAAGCACCCCCCCGCAAATATCTTCTTCATGGAAAAATAAGACATCCCCCTGAAAATAAGACCTAGGGCATATTTTGGCATTTCAAAAAATATTAGACAGTGCCTTATCATAGGGGAAACAGGGTAAGTGTATCACCTGATTTTTGTTTGTTGGTGTTGGTATTCTAATTTCCTTTCCCAGTCTCTGGTAAAGCCTGATAGTAAAGGGAAAGTTTTGATTAGTAGTAGTTTACACAGTGCTAATGCAGTAGTGAATGGAACAATCTTTGTAAAAAAATGTTCTCATTATGTTCAGGTCTTGTGTGGAGCACGGGAGTTTGGGAAGAAAAAACATAGAAAAGCTTTATTTGTTCATACATTCAGTAATCAAACAAATCATTAAATCCCACCCCAAAATTTGTATCTTAATTACTTTAAAAAGAGGGCAGCAGAAATACTTTTGGAGAGTTGTGGAGTCTTAGGAAGGCATTGTTAAAATGTAAATATGGGTACTAATAAAAAAATTACATGCATGATGCAGTCTGTCAGTGGTAATGACACAGCAATATTTGTTTTACTAAAGGTGCGTACACACTTCCAATTTTTATCGTTCCAATCGAACGACGAACGATCGATTGGGCAAATGTCTCGCTCCAACAACCAATCCTTGCACCACATTCGCCGCTTCTTATTCTTCTTAACATCCTCCTCCTCCTCCTCTAAAAACAGACATACCACAGCAATAGCGATTTTCTTCTTCCTTGACAAAAAGGGCATATTGAACATGTGTGGTCATGATCTTTCGTTTGATACGAACGTTCGTGATCACGTGTGGACACGATCTTTCGTTTGATATAAACGTTCGTGGTCAGTCACTTCCTGTGGTGCACGTGACTTCCTGTGGTGCGCGTCACTTCCTGCGGCGCACGGCACTTCCTGTATCGCTCAAACGATCGCATCTCTCGTGTGTACAATATCTACGAACGATCGTGTCGTTATCTGTATGTACAGAGTCGGTGCTATACGATCGTTCGCAGATATCGTGTAGGCTCGTTCGTCGTTCGTTTTCCAACGATAATAATTGGAAGTGTGTACGTAGCTTTAGTTCCTTGTAACATATCCCCTGTTGATTTTGTGAGTTTATCGGTTGTTTAACATTTTATTTAATAATCCAAGCTGTCCAGCAAATGTTACAGTTACTGGGGTTAGGACAAACCATTGAACATAAAACACAAACTGTGTAAAATGTCTTGGGATTCATACATTTTAAGTGGAGATACCTGTTGCCTAAAGTGTATTTTATGAAGATTAGGGAAAAAAAGACGAGGCAAAAATTTCCTCAAACTTCTGATGGGTCTGCAAAATTTCAGCGAACCGATTTCGCGAAACCATCGGAAGGTCGAGAAAATCATTAGGATCCCCTGCACTAGAGGTTAATTAGCCTCTAGTGCCCGGGGATCGCAGACAGGAGGATTCCCAGCGCTGCATGAATGATTGCTGCCCTGAAAATCCACTGCGATCCCGAGGCACTAGAAGTTAATTAACCTCTAGTGCTCTGATAAGTACAGCCCGGTGACCGTGGGAACCGAACTGCAAATGAGCTATCAATGGAGAAACTCCATTGAGAGTTTGCCTGCAGTCACAGCTGATTGGAGGCTCTTGCGTGCCTCCTCCAATCAGCTGAGACCGCAAAGTTCCCATGCTTCCCGAGCTGTACTTATTAGCCCAGTGACCGTGGGAACTGCAGAAACTCCATTGAGAGTTTATCTGCAGTTCCACTGTGATCCCCGGGCACTAATGGTTTATGCAGCCCTTAGAATCCACCTGTCTGCGATTCCCCAGGCACTAGAGGTTAATTAATCATTCTTGCAGCCTGGGAATCCTGTTTGCGATCCCCTGCACTAGAGTTTAAATGGGGACAAGTCCCCCTATTCAATCCTCAGCCAATCAAAGAGCACTAGAGGTTTTGAATGGGAAGACTTGTCCCCATTTAACCTCTAGTGCTGGGGATCGCACACTGATCTGATCTGATCAATGAATGCAGCTGGCACTGCATTCATTGATCAGCATAGCCTGCAATGTTTTTTTTATGTTTCTTTTTTTAAAATTCAAGCTTGATTGGCGAATTTACACTGGCCATTCTCGCTTACAATTTCGGTAAGCGAGATCGGCCAAATTCGCCACGAGATCAAGTTTTAAAAACTCGCTCGCTCATCCCTAATGAAGACCCATGTCTGGACCTAGTTAGAAATACAGAATCTTAGTATTGTATGCTATTTTTTTTTCTTAATGTAAACAATTCGCAAAATACTTTCCACAGAAAATATCATAAATTATTTTAAATTCAAAGTTTTCTGCATTTTGACATCTTTTTCCTGAAATCTACCTAAATTTGCTTCCCAACCCCCAATGAATTAAAAACCTGTTTTGTCAAGGTATTAGGATTAAGCATAATCATTCCTTGCTCCCTTGGTAACCATCGCTCATCTCCATTCTCCAATGCTCCCCTTGTGTTTTGGGCCAATGCTGTTCCCATGTACAATGCAGGACTGCTGGTTGTGATGACATCAGAGTGCCAATGACAGGCTAAATGACAAAACAGAAGCTGCCTAGTAAAAGTGTTTGTGCATTTTGGGAAGCTTACATGAGCAAGTGATTAGTACCTGTGTTTAGGGTCCCTATTGCATGGTTAAATTTTATAGCAGTCTGGAGCATGGGCTTTAAAGAACAAATTTTTACTGGTGATAAGAATTAAAAACTTGGCCTACGTGGAAATTGAAAGTTAGCAGGGCAAGTGTTAAATATGGTCCTGGTGGTCAACATATTTTAACCATAGGCTGTTATCATTACACAAATGTCTTTGGAGAAAAGTTTAGGCAAAAAACATTTGAAATGAAAAAATCTTTGGAGTATCTTTAAAACAGCAAGAGAACAAGCCTGAGATTAACAATGGTTTGAATGATAACTGAATTTGTATGTAACAAATGCATTGGTTATAGTTCAGCAGTGACATGACATGCTGATTAAGATGGGGAATTGGTCTGTTTGGCAGAGATCTGAGCGAATTCACAGCTGTGTGTTTTTCAACCTCCTGCTTGTTTTTCTTTCTGGCACCCTTTACTTTCACCAGCTGGGAAGCCATGACCTGTTTATGAAGCAGTCTGTCCTGCATTCTAAGATGCTGGGGAGGTCGTCTGTACAAATTGGTCTGAGCTAAGCTCTAGGGAATAATAGGAATTCTAGTCGAGTAGTAACCTTGTGAGTTGGGTGTGGGACAGGCAGAGGTCCAAGAAGTTCAGTATTAGTCATCTAAGAATCTAAGGAAGCCTCTTGTGGTTTGGGGACAGACTACTACTACATAACTGTTTTAAACCCTACATGATATTGGCTTGAGGTGAATTGCTTTCATAACAAGGTATGATTAGGCTGATCTGGAGACCAATGAACTAAATAAATTTAAAAGAATGAACACATGTTTCAATTACAATACTCATATGGTACATAGTTAAGGTTGATATCACTTTTCTTTCAAGTAGTCAGCAGTACAAAATGTATAGTGGTCCTGGCCTATTGCACAATTTAGAGGCAGGTATGGATAAAGCAGGACCCTGGACAGAATTAAAATGGGATCCCTTGCAATGAATTAGCAGAGTCGTGCCTACAAATATACTCTGGTAGGATCCCATTCTTTATTATATATAAAAAATAGAATATTTAAGGAGCTGATTGTATTGTTTTTGTTGAGGGGGAGCAATCCCAACAGGGTAGCTAAGAAGAAAAAAAAAGTATTGTATTTATTTCTATGTGAATAAAACCTTTGTCACATGTCAGATTATTGTTGCTTGGAACAAACAATTGTGCTTGTTTCTGGCAAAAATCTGAAGTATGAACAGTGGCCTCCTGTTGTCATTCATCAGTCCAACTTGGCGGGCTGATGGACAACAATTGCTGTGTTTTCCTATGGAGGAGAACACAACAGGGGTAACTTGCTCATCCTCCCCTTTCCCGTTTTCAAAAAATAGAACAGCGTTGTGCATACAGTGCTTGTTTTTTCATCTGTTCCTGGAAACAATCACAAAAGTTTGTTTCCAGTGACAGTACTATTATTTTTATCTGTCATCTGTACTGGGCTTAAACTAGAAGAGTCTACTTCTGTGGTTGCTGCAGGCATTGCTGCATTAGTCAGCGCTACTACTGCCAGTGAAAGTTGCCACTGGTTGGATCCATAACATAGTCACAAATAAATGTAGCTATATTTATAAATACGTACCTAATGATCCATTAACACATGCGTTTAGCACACCCAACTGCAATGCACATTACATGCATTAATACTTTAAAGTGCTTTTTTTTCATTAGTACCCAAACCTACTACAGCAGTGCAGCTACATTGTAGTACTTAAGACAATATGGGTGCAGACCAGTTTTTTTGGCATGTTGGCAACTAATTCACTGCTTACAAAAAATAATAAGTTCAAATAAGTAACCACAGTTTACAGTAGCAGTGTAAATACCTGAAGTTTGTATTAGCCAGCAGAACTAAAGATAGTAAAAGTAGTACAAGAATTCAGTCAGTTACACTGTAATAAGATCCATTTTGACAAGAAGAGATATTAAGCTGAGATAACAAGATCTCATCTGAGTTAATGTACAAATATGGTAATTCACTTTTCTCCCCCTGCTCTGAGAAGTCAAGCAACTGCAGGGTAGAGTTTCATCATGGGGTAGATTTGCAGATCAACCTGTTAAAGTAAAACCATTTCTGCTATCCAAGAAGAGCATTTTCAGTGGCACAAGGCCTACCTAAATGCATATAATTTTCCTGATCATGCTTGGGATCCTCTCCAACTTCAAATAGTATTTTTTTTATATTTCGATAATTTGTATGAATTTAAAAAAAGTAAAAAGTAAGTACAAAGAAATGAAAATCAACAAGATGACAACAGTTAATTATACAAAAGGAGAATGAACAAATATTTAAAGACCATCATAAAAGTTTTAAAGTTGGTTGAGTAAAAGTGGTGTTCCAGTCCAGGCAGAATAATGAAAAGGATTAATATTATTACAACAACAATAGCCCCGAGCAATGTGACAGGGCATCTAAAAAAAGGAAGACATTTTATGGGGAAAACAAAACTAAAGGCACAGACATGGGGATAAGGATAGCAGAAAAGGAAATAAAAGTGGGAGAGGGAAGGGAAATGAACCAAAAGGCAAATACACCGTGAGCAAGCCAAATAACCAATCCAAAGACCCCAGGTATCATTAAATTTAGCATAGTATTATTTTAGAGTACATATTAGATTATTATTGGTCACTGTCCAATTGAACTGTGGAGTGATGAATTAATAGTATTTTGAAATATATAGTGCTACTAGTTACTCTCTAAGGAAAAGTGTACTAACTTTATCATAGCATAGGACACTTTTTTAACCATTTTGTCTGTTTTGATAAAAGTGGTAAAACCATTGGATGATTCACTAACAAAAGGAAATTTGTTGTATGAATTTGCTATTCCAGCCTCCCCATGTGCAGTAAACTATGACAATGCTTCAGGCTTTATGCTTAACAGGTAACAGACCAAGCAGCATTTTCAACAACACTGTACACTTAAATCATGCACTTGGGTTCCAGCATACAATAGCATATACACCACTGTAGTAACCCTGAAAAAAAAGTTTTCTTACTTTTAATATATTTAAGCTTTCTATAACAAAGTCTTCACTGTGTAAATGTAAAAAGGAATGCATTTTTAATAAATAATATTTATGCTGTTTTCTAGCTATATTACTTTTACCATTGGAGCCCCTTCACATTTTAGACCACACTAGTTCTACCACTAGTTCTACCACACTAAAACTGAGAGCTCCTAGGGTTGACAAAGGGAAAGGCGATTAGGGACAAAAGTATTTTTCTACTTTTTCTATTTTGTATATATGTAATTCCTCCTAATTCTCTATTAGTTTGTTTGTTATTTGATAATTTTCATTGATTTTTTTCTTCCTCTGAGTTTAGGTAACTTGAAACTCTGTGTCTACATGCATGACATCTGCCATAGGCAAATAACCTTTGTCTCACAAAAATAATGATGTTTCTTGTCTAAAAGACTAAAATACTTTTAGCAATTGTCAACATAGATTCTTTCTTATATATGAGTTTGGGTTCACTGGTAAAACCATAAGAATACGTACAACATCAAAATAAATAAAATAGTATTTTTTTTTTTACAAACCGTTTTTCTTTCCTTTCTACTGTTTCAATTATTATTTTTCCTTCTTTCTTTTCCTTTTCTTCTGCATGAGATGCATTTTTTAATCTAATAAACTATGCTTCATGTCCAAGAATCGAATATCTGTATTGTTACTAATTTTCCTATAGTTGCTTACAGGAGCTTACAGCTTTGGGGGAGAAAAAACGTCTAAAATGTGGTGGGTTTTGAAAGATCTTGTTAAAAGAAATGATCAAATCAACACATATGGTGGAGACCTTTGTTCCAAAAGGGATAAACTTACAGTTTGGCTTAAATTATTTTATGAGAAATCAATGATTTTTTATAGAACAGAATGTTTTATAGGATGCTAGCAGGTTTTTCTTTTTTTTTTGCTTATAGATATATTTTACATGTTGTTTATGGAAATATGTTGCTACTGTTTTAGTTATTGTAAGTACCAATGGATCCATTGTGGTGGTACTAATCTACTAGTTAATATGGATGTATTTAAAATATTCAGAAAATGTGTACCAATGTCATCTTTATGGTATTGGTACAGCATTGTTTCTTATTGTGCACAAGCTTTGGAGAAATACATGTTTATTTACTGCTTATAGATTTAAGTTAAGAAGCAAATAAGTAAAAGTTATATTCAGAGCAGTTAGTCATGATAAACACAGAAAAAGGTTATCTTCATTGCAATGCTAAACAAAAGGTGTGTACGCAATCAACTCAATGACCTTAAAAAAGTACTTTTAGGAAGTGTTTCTGCAGATTTACCACAGCAGTGTATATACAGTATACTAGTGTACTAGTGTGTGACACCTTAGTGCATAGTATGAATGCACTGTGTATGTAACATAGATTTAAATCATTTTTAAAGAAAGTAAGGTTTAGATTACACTAAAATAAAACCATTAAACTAAGTAGAGATTTAGATATGATGGTTAATTTGACCTAACTAGCAAAAATTAGGTTTAACAAAGATGGTGGGCTTGAGCCTTAAGGAGTGTGTTATGATGCAAGGATTGGGACATAAAATGTAAAAAAAATACAAACAATAGTGGTACAACAAATAAAAGAGAGTGCAATATTACCAGGGCTCAAAGACACATAACAATGTAAATAAGAATTGAAGAGGGCATATGAGTAACATGAACATTGTTTTAAACCAAAGATTAAAAACAACCTAAAGCTCAACCCTAAGCAAGGACTACATGAATTAAAATTTTCAAACTTTGAATCCCATTAAGAAAGCTATACAAGAAAATGGGTAGAAGGGAAAGGGTTCTAAACCAAAGCCTTAATGCCAAAATAAGATTCGTGTCATAGGACAACAAAAATGAACCCTATAAAGAGTTTAAAAAAGAGGGGTAATGGAGAAGAAGATATGACGAAGGGCAGGGCAAAGAAATGGAGAAGAGAGAAACATAAAGAGGAGAGGTGAGGGGATGAAGGGAATAAATCCAACACAATGCCCAGCAAATCAGGTAGAATCATGTTGTTAATTAAAAATTGCATAGAATCAAGGTGTTTCCATAACAATAACTAAGCTGTTTAGAAAAAAAAGAAAACAATCTATCTGGTCATCATCTTTTGCTAATAACTGTGGAGGATTAGGGGCTTTTTGAACTTGTATTTATTCTTTTTTTAGAATTGCATGGAGTTACAATCCATGTTATTTTTTTTTAATGCATATTTATGATGTTTATAGCGCTTTTTTAGTTCAACTACTTTTGCAAGACTTGGGTGTTGTATTCTGGGGTTTTATTTTCTTTTTACATACAGTCGCTTAAAGATATTCATATTCTTTTTTAAGCATCTGTTATTTATTTCATCTGCTCCATTTTTGTTCTCCAAACACTTCACCTTTTACATCACTCACATTCACCAAGTCCCCTATCCCTATAAATAGCAGTTTTTCTGTAATAAATATCCTAGCCTGGATATTTAAATTTGTCTTGCTGCTGGTCAATTTTTCCCCACCTATTTCTTTTTTTTATTACAGTGTGGAAGTGTTTTAGGTAGAAAGCCCCGCATACACTACACATACTGATTTATGAAATGTTAGAGACTAAATATTTCTGTTTCAATATTTTAATTAGGATATTTGATAGTGAACAAAACACTGAAAGATTTATGCAAAGGCAGAAAGATAAAAAAAGGACAGAAACATTCCAACTCAACGTTTCAGTCTTCTCCATATGAAAAATAAGATAAGGTAATATAAACTTTGATAGCCACAACTAAAAATGTCTGAATGTGCACCAAAGGACATCGTACAAATACACAGGGAAGGAAAGGGAAAGGTAGGAGACAAAGCCAGGGCCTTAACACCGCGAGCTGGGTCTACAACCAAAAGCTAAGAGGGACAGGCTTTAAAGAACAAAATCATGTCCAGTCGGAAGGTAATGTGTAATCTAAGGTGACTACCTTTTTTAAAAGGCAGGCATCCTATCCAGTAGTGTCGTTGTCAGTAGTTTGTTGGTAAAGTACCGCATGACCTTCCATTTGACCTGAGCCACTGTAGAAGTGAGCCACAGGGATCAAAACAGAAAGGGTAGGTGCTGCAAAAAAAAAAAAGCCAATTTTTACTTTATATACAAAAAGTTCTCTAGAATTTTATGTAAAGTAAAAATTTTGAGTTTAGGCCTGCTTTATGTAACTAGCAGTGGGCAAATTAATTGAAGTAAACCTTTTAATAATATACTGTATATAATAATATAATGAAAATAAAAGTAAATGCAAAGCAAATATATTAGTTAGAATTAAGACCACCAATGTTTACCTTTAAACTAAGAAGTCTTAAAGCAATAAATCTGACATTCAGCATTCAGCATTTGGAGGAGAATTAATCATTGAAAACACTTGGACCTGGAAGAATCTCCACCAAAGAATCTTGGCTGAATGTCAGATTCATTGCTTCATGCAAAACAAATAATATTACTATTCTCCAAATATTAGTTATGATATCACAACCAATCAAATATAAATTTATGTTTGGGAAATCATTACTATTCCTTAATAATAATGAATGGCTTTATTTACCTTTGCAATCATTCAGTCATTTTGCTATTTACATATAAACTTGTTTGTGACAAAAGCTTCAACTTTTCCTATGTTTGGACAACAGAGCTGAAAGACCAGAAGACCATGAAAGTCAATGGGTATGACATCCATATAAGCATAAACAAATGAATATCTATTCCAAGTGAATTGTTGACTTTGTTATTTTTTATTTCACTGCTCTGAATAGACCTTATGTACTTATGAGTCAATCAACCCAAAATGGAACTTTAGTAGAGATTAGTAGGTGCTATAGATTTATTATCTAACATTTTCCCATGGGTCTTTATATTTCCAATGGCTAGTTCCTGGTATATCTCCTGGGAAAGTATCCGGGTCCCACTCTTTTTGGTTGTTTACCTCTTTGTAAAACTATATGCAAGGTACACCTTTGCTTACCGCTGCTGGAAAACTCTTACCTGCTTTGTATCTCCTGGCCATCTTCAGAACACTTTAGAACAGGGGTGGGCAAATTCAGGGGCCACAAGTTTTAAAATATGACAGCCGGCTGGGCCAGTATCAGGTGGATGGAGAGTGTTTGTATTGACTGATATAAACTACGTATAAAAGTGGGCCAGATTAAAAAAAAAAACAACAGGCTGTAATATGGCTTTGCCTATGCCTGCTTTAGAATAAAAGTTGCCAGTAAAAGAGAAAAAAATCACACATCCATATGGCGATGAGACAACTAAGATTCAAGCTGGTGACTGTGTTTACTACCTTGTTGTATACTCCAAAGCAATGCTGCTGTTAGACAGTTCCCACCAGAATCACTCATGGTCAACATATTCAACCCACTAACTCTGAGACCAGGTCAGCTCAGACCATGTCCTTTCAGTGACTGGGTAATAAAAGCAGACGCAGGACAGTGATGAGCTTATCTGCCTGTTTTCTCTTGACTAGGGTACTTCAGATGAAGTCATAGCTGCCACCCCTGGCCACTTTACCGCACCCCCCTTTTTTTTTTTTTTTTTTTTTTTATCCCAAAAACACA
Organism: Pyxicephalus adspersus; assembly: GCF_032062135.1. Lineage (NCBI taxonomy): Eukaryota > Metazoa > Chordata > Amphibia > Anura > Pyxicephalidae > Pyxicephalus > Pyxicephalus adspersus. The sequence continues at coordinate 60,401,036 of NC_092860.1, forward strand.
ACACCCAAGTTTCTTTATTCTTTTAACAGTGGGCCAACATCCCCCCCCTTTAATCCAAAAACAACACCCCCTTTTAAACTCTTTGTTGAAGAAACTCCGCTCCACTTTCCGGCCCCCAGCCGTCCTTACACCGCCTCGGGGACAATTCAGCGGGTTCCAACTCCACAACTTAGCCCCCAGAACAACCAAGTGTTCTGCAGGGCAACCCCCAACCTAAGTACCCATACCTTACGGGTCCCAACCCCCCGTAACATCCCTCTTTTAAACTCTAACTTTCAAGGACTTATGACAACACCATGCCATAGCGCCGCAAACTTGATACCTCAAGTTTGAGCGCACCTCCACACTTCCACAGCCCTCTGCATCCCCTCCTGCAGACTCAATAGCCATAAATCTGTGCCCACTGCGTTAAGATGCACACCATCGCTGCGCAAAAACAAATCAATATCAGACTCCAACTCCCGGTGGCGGACCACCTGACCCCCAATCCGAACAAGGAAGCGCCCCACCTCCTTATTTACCTTTATCCGGGCTTTGTTCAAACGGGTCACCGACCGAGCCTGTCTCCAAACTCTCCTCGCCACCATCTCGGACCATACAAACACAGTGCCTGGAAACGCCTGGCGCAACCGTAAAAAATCACATTTCATATCCTTGATCAAATCCCGCATGGGCCTTGCCCCCAGATCATTCCCCCCAGCATGCAACATCAAAATATCGGGCGGCCTGTCTAAACCCGCAAACCTGTTCACCTCCGGAACCACCCTACGCCACTGCATGCCTGGAATTCCAATCCAACGGACTTGCGCAACTTCCCTCTGCAGCCCCAGTTGCCTTCCATTTCGCCTCACATCTGCCCGCCTGGCCCCCCAGTAGACAAAGGAGTGACCCAGGATCCAGATTAAACACGACCTCCCATCTGAAACAAAGAAAGAACATATCCCCAAATAACCACAACACCTTAAATAACAACCGTTCCCCAAGCCACCGTTAAGCAACCCAACCCCCGCCCCCCACCACTTACAACAGTTGAGGGCGAACATACAACTGAAAACGCTGGGATTCCCACCGCCCGATCCTTTTAATCGTTTCCGGCCCAAGGCCCCACCGGGCCGCTTCAGTGGCTGCACCTATACGAAAGGAATGGGCGGAATACTCACCAGACCGCCGTCCTGTGGCCACCACACACTTCCGGAACACCGACACAAATTGAAAACGGGTAACAAAAGACCCATCCTCATGCACAAAGAATGGCCCTTCCACTTGTGGTCTCACTTCCAAATACTTAGCCACCACCCGGACCGGGCACAGGTCCGCCCCATCCAGTCCTCTAAGCTCCAAATGCACACCTTTTCCTAACTGGTCAGTTTTGGATCTACGTATACAAATCCTAACCAACCGAGTATCCCACTGTACATCGGTCCAACCCAGACCCCCCGCCTGCGCCCGTTTTGGACTCACTACTTCCCCCACTCGCAAAGCTGCAAAAAAGGTAACCACAAAAATGGCCTCCAAAAGCACTACCTCAAAAGCACTAAAACAAACGGTTCTAAGGCTACAGCATAATTCCCTGAGCATTTCCACTGACACCGGCCGTCTCTGGTCAGGCCTGCCCCCATCCTTTCTATAACCCTTCATAGCCTGCCGAATCAAAAAACATTTCGTCACATCGCGCCATCCACACAACTAGAACAAAAAGGCTAACGCCGCCAATTTTTTTCCCATCACACCCCCAGAAACCCCTTTCTGGAAATTACTTAACAAAAATAGTAGAACCGCCTCTTCCCCCATGTTAAGTAGTGCACCTGCCCCCTCCCACCGCAAAAACAAAAACCATTCCTTCCAGACCTTCTCATAAGCTGACCATGTGCCAATACAAACCGATCTCCTGATCAATCCGGCCAAAACCCCCATATCACTTGCCACATCTCCTCCGGACATGGGGTCCCGTGTTCTGCTGCCCCTGGAGCCACTTCCTTGAACCGCGTCCACTGGAAACGAGAAAGGGAATCCGCGATTACATTCTCGCACCCAGGCACATGTAATGCCCGCACACAAATGTTCAACTGCAAACACTTAAGCACCAGATATTGCAACAAACAAATGACTGGTGGAGAGGACGCCGAATTATTATTGATCACCTCCACCACTCCCATATTATCACAGTGGAATCTAACCTTACGGTTCTGTAGCAAGCTGCCCCATAATGCCACTGCCACAACTATGGGAAACAGCTCCAGTAAGACTAAATTGGTACACAGGCCCTGCTCCTGCCAAAACGTCGGCCAAGGTTCTGCACTCCACCGGCCCGCAAAATAAGCGCCATATCCAGATCCCCCCGCCGCATCAGTCCATAAATCCAGGACCCCATTGTCAACCATAGCCTCCATCCACAACGACCTCCCATTGTACTGATCCAAAAACCGCTGCCAAACCATTAAATCACCTTTCAATACCCGCGTCAACCGAATAAACTGTCCCGGGCGGACAACTCCCGCCGTGGCAGCCGACAACCTCCTGCAAAATATTCTACCCATAGGCATAATCCTGCACGCAAACTGGAGCCTACCTAACAGAGACTGCAATTCCTGTAGCTTTATCTTCTTTAACCCACTGGCCCTCCCCACCGCCTCCTTCAATTCACCTAACTTGTTCTGCGGAAGCCTGCTTTCCATGGCACCCGAATCTAACTCTATGCCCAAGAAACAAATAACCGTTGTGGGACCTACCGTTTTTTCCTTCGCCAGTGGTACCCCCAATCTTGTGGACACGTATTGTAACGTACCCAGTAACTGAGCACACACAAGGGATCCTCCCGGACCCACACAAAAGAAATCGTCCAAATAATGAATAATGGAAGTGAGACCCGACACATCCCGGACCACCCATTCAATGAAGGAACTAAATAGCTCAAACAACGAACAGGACACAGCACACCCCATAGGCAAGCATTTGTCCACGTAAAAAGCACCCTCCCAGCAACAACCCAACAAACGAAAACTCTCCGGATGGACCGGCAACAAACGAAAGGCAGACTCAACATCCGCTTTTGCCATCAGACAACCCCTCCCAGCCCGCCTAACCAAGGACACCGCAACATCAAAGGAAGTATATTGCACCGTGCACAGATCAGGCGCAATACCATCATTCACAGACTCCCCTTTAGGATACGATAAATGATGAATCATCCGGAACTGTTGCGGCTCCTTTTTTGGAACCACCCCTAGCGGAGACACGACCAAATCCGCTATGGGCAGCTCCCGAAAGGGACCCGCCATCCGACCCAGTGCAACTTCCTTAGCTATCTTTGCTGAAACCACCCCAGGGTTAACCATTGCCGATCCTAAATTTTTAACCCTCCCCCGGCCACTTACCATCTCACAAGGGATCCGGAAGCCAGTTTGGAAACCTTCCAGCAAAACCCTGGCCGCCTCCCGATTGGGATATTTACCTAGAAAAAGGCTGAGACTTTCCACCCTCACTGGTGTCCTCCCTTTTACCAGCAGACTCAATGGCACGACTCTTCCCGCTGGACGCACATCGCAAACCTGAGTGTGTCCCACCACAGTGGGAGCACTCATGTTTAAACCGACATGACGCCCCAAATTTACAGGATCCCTCGTTGAAGAGCCAGCAAAGCCCCTTCTTCTTACCGGCCAAGGGTCCCGTAACTCCAAAACCCCCGGCACTCCCTGGAAAGGACTGAGTGCCAAGCCTGGCCGAAGTCATAAGCCGCATCCAGAGGCTGATATCCTTGTGGTCCCATCTCATTCCAGGCCTCATTGCTTTCCGCTGCCTAAATTGCTCGTCATACCTGAGCCAAGCAACGCCCCCATACACCCTGTGGGCCTCGCTAATAGCATCCAGGTAGCAAAACAATGCAGAACAATTGTCCGGCGCCCTTTCACCAACAATACTTGCCAGTATGGCAAAAGCCTGGAGCCAATTTTGAAAGGTCCTGGGAATCAAACGCCATAAACCTTTGTCCTCCCCAGGCCGCCTGCTGTCCCCCGCCTTTAAATCACGCCCCCCAAAGCGCTCCACTGGCAATAGCGAAAAAATTTCCACATACTCACCCTTCCAAATCCTATCTCGAATCTCCAGAGTCAAATGCGCACCTAGCGGGCCCTCAAAACATACATATACTTCACCTTTGGCCCCATCCTGAACACCAGCCGCAGTATGCTCTACATTGCCCTCCTGGCGAACATCCCCTTCACTTACATTTCCGCCCCCCACCGTGCCAGCGACCTGTAGGGCGGATATCCCGCCACCTCCTGGTGGCAATGGCACTCCTTCTTGAATTTGCTCCCGACAGCCTTCAACCTCCTCCAGTACCCCCCTACCCGATTCCATACCCGGCTTACTGCCCCCCCCTGCCCCAAACTGAACCAGCAAATCCCGCAGCCCCATCAACAAATTTTCAGCCCCCATATGCTCTCCCCGCTTACTACCCCCACCATAGGACCCACACACCGTTTTTTCCTGCCGCTCATTACATACCACATCTTGCACAACAGCATGAATGCCCTCAATACCCCCAACATCCCGCTCCCACACTCCCAGGTACTCACCGGGCTGCCGGGGTCTACCGGGTCCCTCAGCCGCTGTACCGTCCCGCAATCCGCGCTCCGGTGTGTCTTCGGTCGGCGACAGTTCCCCTTCCGAAACGCCTTCCTCCTCCGCTTCCGGCTCCGGATCCTCGCGGACTTCCGGGTGCCGACTGATGACGTCCCTTCCGGTTTCCGCTGGCCAACCGGAACACCCACCTCCAGGATCGATCCGTCCCGTCACAGGCCTCCGCCCACTTCCTCCAAGACCGGAGCCCGCCGCGTCATCCCGGGTGCTTGATCGCCGGTCACCGGAAGCCGCCGCCGATGCCCTCCTTCTTGGCCCTGGAGCCTCGACCGCTGCCACCGCCCGGACCGGCTCCGTTCCGCCACCTGGACTTCTTCCTCCTGAAGCAGCGCCCCGACCGGTAAGTCCTTCCAGTGATCCTGCCGTCCGCCTGCGACTCCCGCGGTGCGCCGACCGGCCCAACTGCTCCTCTTCATGCGACCGGTCAGCGGAGGGGTTCCGCCGAAGCCGAGGATTCCTCCCGGCTCCCTGTCCACTCTCACCCGACTGCTTCTTTGGTGGGGGAGCCGGAGGGTCCCGTGCGGGGCTCCTGCGCCGGCGCCGAACCCCGGGGGTCTCACTCGGGCTCAGACGCTCCGGCGGCCTTGACCGCCGAGCTCGTCTAGGGAGAGGGGACACTGATGCCGTCTCCTCTCCGACCCCCCGCCGAACCGCTGCCACTTGAGCCTCCAGCCATTCGACTCCTTTTGTCCTCACAGCCTCCCTCAAACTCCGCACCAGCTCCTCCGATTCGGACATGTTGCAGGCTTCCAGTTCCACTCAAACTGCTATCCCCCCCTTCACTCACCCCCCTTTTATCTCACTTCTTTCCACCAATCCCTTTCTTTCATTTTCCCGCACTTTTCTTTTTTT
>NC_092860.1:60406557-60435003 GCF_032062135.1 Pyxicephalus adspersus
TTTTTTTAAATTTTTTAACCCCTGCCTCTATGCCTTCCCTTCCCCCCTGTCACGAGGCCCTCAGCTAACATTGCTTCAGGCCTACTTTCTGTCAGCATGAATCTTTTCAGCACATTAATTGATTGGCTTATTGTGGTGCTTTAACCTCTCACACCCAGCTCTGGTGTACATGGAGTGTGGGAGGATGAAACTAGGTAGCTCATATACAGCTTATATTAAAAAAAGATAAATGTACTGGTGTATTAATAATTACAGAGCTATTTTTTTTTGTATAATTTATATCTGCCTGGAGTTCAGCTTTAGGAATGTGCAAATACTAGGAAATCCATAGCCTGGCCAAAGGTTCATTTTAAGTATTTGCCCCCTGCTCCCAGCTGCCCCTCTTCAGGGTATAACCCTGTGGTTGTTGTGCCAACCACAGTTCAACCTCAACCACATTTACCTCTGTGTCATGCAAGTAAGTGTGGTTGAGCTTGCAGTTTGCTGCAGTTCAATGCTTTCTGGAAGTTATTAGATAAAAATAAATTACCTTTCCTTTTACACCCTTCTAACTGTCACTGCAAATGGTTTAAACTACTTTCCAACTGCTATGAGTTATGGTTGAAGGTAGTTGCATTCAAGTCAATAAAAGCGTTAGGCCACTCAAGCGCAGCTACAAACAACATGTTGTGTTGGGCAGCCACAGCGGAAATCCACCACAACTGCACTGTGACTGCAGTCAACTGCAGGCCTGAAATTAGCCTTAATCATTCTTTCTGAATCCATATTAGTAAAGCTGATAAAAGACGAAGTTCAGACGTGAAATGAAAGAGAGAAAGCAGCAGAAACAGTGCCCATTTTATTGTATGATACGTCATAATTGCATTTTATTAAAAGTCACTGTCAAAGGAAGGTTTGACAGCCAAGCTGTTTGTTTCATAATATTTAAAATAGTAAATTATGTTAATTCCAAAACACTGTGGAAAAAAGGTCCCTATATATTGTGCTCTGCTGTATTTTTATCTGGAAAATAACAGTTTAGAAATCTTACACAATTGGAAAAAACAAGTTGCTTTACTTTTCACTAAGGCTGGGTCTACATGAACAGTTTTAAAAATGCATATAAACATTCCTACCATGTTTATATGCGTTTTTATGCACTTTTACAAACTTTAAAATGCTAAAAAACTTTTATAAACACCTATAATGCGTTTTACCACGAATTGCCACGATTTTACAAAAACATTTATAAAAGTTTTGCAGAGCAATCAGCGGAGCTCTGCTATGCTGACAGTTTCACTCCCCTGATTACTCCCACAGCCCTAGAGGAGCTGTGACATGTGTTCTGTATCTATAACACATACTACAGCTCCTCCAGGGCTAAGGGAACAATCAGGGGAGCGGAGCTGTCAGCATAGCAGAGCTCCGCTGATTGCTGTGCTCCCTGATTGGCTGAGGAAAGGGAAATCCTGATGATGCTTGAGCTGTCATCAGGGTTTCCTATTTATCAGCCAATCACAGAGCACTAGAGATGAATGGGCACAAGGCTCCCCATTCAAGTCTAGTGCTGAATGGCTGAGAAACGTAAAACCTCAGCCAATCACAGAGCACTAGAGGTCAATCGAGAGCCTTGTCCTCATTTAACCCCAAGTGTTCTGCGATCCCTCATTGTCAGGAGGAGTCCCAGGGCTGTGCTCATGTCAGGATTGCAGCCCTGGGAATCATTCTGTCATTGGGATAACCTGAAAAAAAAAGTTTAGTTACAAAAACACACATACATTTAATAAAAAAATTTAACATTAAAGCCTCGTCCAGTTTTCTACACATATTTTAACCCTTTCAAGGAATGAGTAAGGGGTTTTATGTACCCCTGTACTCATTTCCCAGGGTGGGGTGGTAGAGTCCTGGGAGTCTCCTTATTAAAGGGGGCTTCTAGATTCCAATGACCTGCTAAAAATGTTTTTAAAAGCCCCCATTGTTTTCAATGGAAGCTTTCATAAAAGGCTTAAAACCGCTTGTAAAAGCCTCCTTTGGGTTCAATAGGAGCATATTCAAGTGTTTTCCCGCGTTTATCCTGCCTTTTTATTTTTAGCAACGTTTAAGATAAGGCCCATAAATGTACCTGAAGGAAACGTCCTGGGCTACATTAGCCCATTGGAATGCATAGGGACTTCAAACATGGGCTTTAAAAGCCTCAGGTTAAACGCTGGGGAAACGGTCCGTGTAGACTAAGCTTAAGATGACTTAAACACTTTGCTTATCATAAAAGTCAGAGTAAATCATAAAAATAACTACCACTAAATTTATGTACGGTAAGTTATATAACATACAAGTAAACCTATGGAAAAAAGTAAACTCAGAGATACTCACAGGCTCACAGCCTTTTGGACCCCGAATGTGATGTTTAGATTCCTAGTTGGACAATCTTAAAGAATAAGTGATGGTTAAATTCCTACTCAGACGATGCCAAAAAATAAAGGTAACAATGTATATAACAATAAACAATAAACAAACCTTTTGTTTTTGCATTTGCAAGACAATTGTTCATGGGTTTTTAATTATGCAAATCTGTATGCATAAAACAAATCTGGGGCAGAATGTGTAAATATATCAGTGGTAGTGAGAGAGTGCGCAAAGAGAGCAGCAAACAATAATTTCTTACCACACCACTGCTGCAACAACGAGGAAGTCAGGTTTGTCAGTACAATAGTGTTTTTTTTTTGTTTTTGTTTTTTTGTACAAAAAGTTATTGGTTCTGCCTTAAATGGCTACTTTTCTAACTTCTAAAAGTCCTATAAAGCTCAAATGTATAGAACACATAGAAATCTGAATTAAGGTAAAAATGTAATAATCCTATTGCTATTTTTCATGCTAATACTCCATCGTTTACCACTGTAATTTAAAGATACAGCGATAACATTTAAAAAGATTACTCACCTCTTTCTGCAGAGTTTCAGATGCCAGAAGAAAAAAAATTAATGTGGTACAAAGATACTACAGTACTAAGCTTTCTGAGTTACAAAGAGACCCCCATACTGTATGTTTAGTTACCAAAAGACTGACCAGATCTCATTACAGTTACAAACAGCTCATATGTGGTCATTGTGTCACTTTACTTTTAAATGCAGGATGGTCTGAGAGAGTTAAACACTTTTAAACACCGCCACAGTTTCTTGGTGTCCGTTTTGACTCTGTACTCTCCTCTATTCTTTCACCTTCAAAACACCTCCAGGTTCTGCCACCTTCACCTATACAACATATACCTTTACCTCCAGAGACAAAAAAAAACGTGGGTAAACACTGTCCTGATACATAATTACATGTGTAAAGAAACACATATTGGGCCAGCGATTCCGTGCTGTGCGCCACTGTAGTATCCCACACAGCCTATTTTGCCCAGCAATGTCACTTGCAGCAGAAAATAGTATGGAGAAATAGCAGCAGTCCTTGCTTCCATTTAGCTGTGCAGCCTGATGTATTTCATGGCATCCCCAGCATCCATTGTTAGGCTGTGCACAGCTAAAGGGGATTCTAGAGTCTGATCAGCTTCTGTCTCAGTCCTGCACTGCCATTATTATTATTATTATTATTATTATTAATAATAATAATAAACAGGATTTATATAGCGCCAACATATTACGCATTGCTATACATTAAATAGGCCATTGGCTGCTGGGTCTTTATAGTCTCTCTGCTCCAAGTCACCAGGGCCTGTTGTAGCGTTAAGCTAGTCTGACTTGCTGCTGGTGTGTATTCGTGTGATTTACTGTTTCTGACCTTGCCTGTTCCTGATCTATAGTTGGTACTCAACCTGGACCGAGCTTTTGTCTGTAACCCCTGCTTGCTGCCAGCCCATCCCCAGACACCATCCCTTGTGTAGTAAGTCCTGGGGCAACCGAGTGCTGGGAGATGCAACCTGTCTCACGAGGTTGAACGGGGGCATACTGGGGGCATAGACTGGTGTCTAGTAAGGACTGGTGCTGACCAGAATTATTAGTTTGACATGAAATTAATGATGGCCCAAACTTCACTAAATTCTCTACCTTTTGTTGACATAATTCTGTCAGTAATCTCAAAAAAACAAAACAAAAATAGAACTTTGATTCTGCCAATTGAAATTTTACAGTATTAAATGCTTAGGGCTACTATTTGGACCGAGAAGAAATAGGGTAGACCCACGATAGTTTGTCCTGAAAACTGTTGCAACAGTTGTGATATAAAATACCACACTTTGTAGCTACAGTGACAAAATTACCTTCAAATTTTGGGAAATGAGTCATGCCAAGAACTTGATATACTGAAAATGTTCTTGCAGTATGATAGTTGCTACTTAACCCCTTTAGCGGTAATCCCGAGTGTGACTCAGGGTGGATTTTACATGCAAAAAGAGGTAATCCCGAGTCACACTCGGGGTTGCTTTTACCTAAAAAAAAACACCTCCTTACCTTGCTCCATCGCTGTCCCCCGGCGTCCTGCTGTCCCCGCAGGTCCTGGGGACACATCCTGCTCCTCTGATCTCCAGCCGCGAAGTGCAGAGACGAGATCTACAGGGTTTCCCAGTGACGTTGGTACATGCATCGTTGCGGGCGGGAGGATTGGCAGGAAATTCAAATAATTTTGTATTGAATTCAATACAGAATAGCTGTATTGAGTCCAATAAAAAAAATATTGATATATATAGATATATTATATGTATTATATATGCTACTATACAGTTACATTACATGTTTAAATATTTTTTTTATTTTTTAAGAGATTTTTGTGTTTTGTTATTTAAAGTTTATTGTTAAATTTAATAACTATCAGTGAGTTATACCTAAGAATTACAGCCTACAATGAAAAATACATTTCCATGCAAAAAATTGTATTGCTTTTTGCATGGAAATTTGGACAGAATTAGACTGCTAGGGAGGTTAAACACTGAATCGGTGCTAGGGGAGAAAAATACCAAGATTTTTTCTGGTCAATGTGTAGTAAGCCCCTTCCTGCCTCTGCTCATCTCATTATTGACTATAGAATGTACTTTTTGTCATTAGGTCACAAAAACAACTTCACTTATCACAGAGTAAATGTAGGCCTTAAATGGTGGCCTTGTTTTCAACCACATTTGCTACCTGTAAAGATTTGAATGTCCATAACTTGACTACAGTTCTAGTGTAGGTGACACATTTTAGAGCCATTTCATTAAAAAGGAATGTGATTTTCCACAGTAAATGTAATAAATTCTTTGTAAATGTATTCTCCAAAATGTTAAAATAGAGTTGTGATATGATGTGATCTTCCCTTTAAATATAAAATTGTCCTCTTTTAAAATGCCTTTGTCTGGATATTGTCTCTCTAGCAGACTAGGGTCATAAATTTCCCCTTATCAGGTATTTGTTTATCTGACAACCAGGATCCTTCCAGACCCTCTAGTTACAACACCTGGTGTGACTGCCTGGTTTTTGTGTCTGAAAGACTCATAGAATTCAGGCTGGACAGAGTGTCTCAGATTGAACTTTGAGCTGTATTTTGAAACCAATTAATAAGCTTTATATTTCAAAAAAAACATTCTGTATAAAATAGTACTTGACTGATTTGTAGTTGGACCGTTATAGTGAGCATTTTAAGAACTAGTCTCCTAGGCCTCAGGAAAGCCTGGAAACCATATTTAGCCTGTTCTGGTGAACCATAAGTCCCAGAAATGCCCAGTTTGATCTCTGTGGTGATTATTAATCTGGGGGTCGGTATTTCATATAACATGTACTTATGGAATTAATAATAATGGCTAGAACAAGGGCCTCTTGGGAGTGTCTACAAGCATTCTTATCTATGCCCCTCAGACAGCCCCCACCCTGCTATCATTGGATGGTCCTATTAGTCCTACCTCTGTTGTTGGCATAGAAAAAGCCAAGTAAGTCTAGCAGAGGAAGCTCTCACTGATATCATTTTGTTGCTAAGGAGAACAGCACTGACACATTGAGCACTGCAGAGAGCCCAGTGACTCTGGCTAATAACTTGGAATTTACACAGCAACCTGGACCAAGGAAAACCAACTCTATGCTGTTGCTTTAGTTCTGTTATTATTATTTTATTAGTCCTTATTTTTCTGTAATTGTTTTTGTGATTTTAACTTAGTAAACATTTAAAAAATGTACGCTGAATCTCTGAATGTTCCAAGTAAAAATAGTGTAACTGAGAGAATCAGAAACATAATTGTGGTTGCCAAGGGTAACGGTGCATCTAAGCACATGGTGGCAGTCCACCTGTCATGGTGTTTGTGTGGCAAGGCCTAACAGAATGGTTAACCTTGCCCCGTGACAGCCCTTCTCAGCCTGCTGGTGCGTGGACTGTTGCTGAGCGTGCTGGAAAGTCTATGGGCAGGGGTGCGTACTGAGAGGGCGTTCGTCATGGTAATCTCTTGGGATAAGCATCTGATAAAAAGGTATTTTGTAATTCACTTTTAAATTTGAGTTTTGTATGTATTTACTCTTTGAATAATGGTAATCTCTTGAGATAAGCTAAGGAGTTGACAAACTCATGTCAGTTGCTCAACAACTTGTTTTTCCACAGTTCATCAGCAATCTTCATTATCAATTTTATATAATCAAGGACTGCCAATAATTTATGGAAGATTGCAAGGTAATATATAACCCAAGTCTTATATGCTGTGTTTCTAGGCTCAATATTTTTATGAAACTTTAAAAATCATAGGGCTCTATTTATAAAACAGGAAATCTGACATTCTCTGGCGGGAATCAGTAACTGCCATTGAAACTCATGGACCTGGAAGATTCCCTATTTTATAAATAGAGCCTATAGTTGGGGCATTTTTAAACTCAAAAACAACAAAATAATACACAGCAGATCACCAGTCTGGAGCTACATTTTTTTAAAGACTTTCCCCTTTATTTTCACCCACTGATCCAGCTAGAAACACAAGCTCTCTCACTGTACTGAATCTATAGAGGAGTGACTTTTTCACTATATACTGATCTCCTAATTTTCACCTCCAACACTGCTTCTCCTCATTTCCATTACATAGGGATGGGAATTGTGTAGTTTATAAAAGATAGCTTGTAGGAGGTGATAGCATTGTTTGATATGAAAGTGCAGGACACATGAACATACAAAATGCTTTATTTCTGTTAGGATCAACAGATATGTATTTTATAATTTTGCACAAAATGTGTTTGCCATTAAAACAGAAAGAAACAGAACCACAGAAAGTCCCCCTTCATCCTTACAGTACAAATAAGAAACTGATTTCTTTGTAAATCTCCAGATTTTTAAACCTGGAGATCCTGTGTGTAACAACAATTTCTGTTGCAGACTGACAATCTTAAAGAGGACCTATCACTATAGGGTAGATAATCCTTTTATTTAGTACAGTAAAAATGTGATGTATGTATCCCAGGAGTCTTTACTGTCGTGGTGGTAAAGACAGAAGGGAAGGGGCTTAGCCTTTTTTTTTTTTTTTTGAAGACTTGGTATGCACAGGAGCCAATTTCACACATGCACAGTGAGCGCAGGGATAAAGCAAGAAACCAAGACAATGTGGGATTGAATGGAGGACAGCCCCAGAAGGACTGAGATATTTGCAGAAGTAAAAGTAAGTGACTTTTTTTGTTTTTACTTTAGGTCTGATTTAAAGGTGACTCACCTATCCACGTTCCATCAGAGGGCACCACCATCTTCCTTCTGTTCTTCCTCCAGGTAATCTCCAGGTAAGAATCTTTGCAATAGATTTACAAAAGTGATATGCTTAAAAATTGTTGTTTGCAGTGTTTTAACAGACAAATTCCATCCATACTTAAGGTATAAAGCTCAGAAGAGTGTGTTTCATCACCACTGCTGAGCTGGTTCTGTTTTTTCTGATGTCCATGTTCTTTGCATTTCATTAACTTCTGTTCCAGTGAAAAATGTAAGCTTTTAGGTTGCTACATTAATGCCAGGCTGGATGTGTGTACCAATATTTAGTTCCGTTTACATTTATTTATATGTACTGCTGCTAAGCCAGTCCTTGGGAGGGCTTGGGGCTCTTCATTGCCTAAAGCTATAAAAGTGATAATGATAAGTATTATTACAATGCAGGTTTAAGACTATTTGAATACCTTGAGTAGCCCACTATCCCACCCCCTATTCTAATAGATCAGTCTCTTTTAATAATTTTGGCCATCCTTGAGCAGTGTTTCTCAACTCAGGGCTCTATGGAACTCTAGGGTTCCTCCAGAGGTTTCTAGGGGTTCCTTTTGACCAATGAGCAATTTATGCCTCTCAGGTCAGTTTACCAGATACAAATGATATTTTTGGCTATCTGTAAGAGAAACATTCTTTCCACTGGCCAGTGATGTAAAAGGAAATTATCTCATTGGTCAACAGATAAATGTACCATAAATTGGGCATATTATCAATATTGGCAGGGGTTCCCTGGGCTCTGAAAGTTATTTCAAGGATTTCCTCATGGTAAAAAAGGTTGGAAAAAGCCTAGAGTATAGGCATCAGAGACCTTCATGCAGTCCCTAGTTGGGGTGCTGGCCTCATGCTTTTTTTCTCTTTACTGAAGACAACAGACCTAAAGAAAAACAGAGAGGTTTGATGTCACTAACTAGGACACCAACAGTGATTGTAACTGATTTCCCTACCTATGCAAAAATGGAAAATTAAAATTTGATGTTTTATTTTAATCTCCAGAGCTGCAACTAAGGTCTAATAACATTTGACCCAATATATGTACATTTATTTGTTGGTATGTATATGAAAAAATTCGATTTTTTTTGTACCCAAGTTAAAAAAAAAACAAAAGAATAAATCAAATGTTTTTTTCTCTGCTAATTTGTCCTTAAACACACGTGATTTTTTCTGCTGCAGTCTTTTTTATTATAAATTTTCTGTCTTCATTGGTATCGGTAGACCTATATAGTCCTCAGTCATTTGACCTGGGCTTATGATGTCGTGATGTGTAAACAGGTCCCCTCTGTACCATACTGCACGTTTGTCAGATCATCAACTTAACCATAAAATGGTCATGAATGTCTAAGAAAAACATTCCACACTAATCATTATTTGTTCATGTGTTCAGAATATTTCAAAATAAAGGGACAGAATTATTATACCGGGACCTTTTCATACTGCCACAATACACAAAATGTGCCTTTACCCACAACAAGTTGTGTGTATGTTTTCCTCCAAAGTCCTACCTGTTACATTGTTATCCTGCTGGCAACACTAGGTATATGTCTACTTATGACTAGGCAAGTGTAGTTTGCTTTAGGTTTATACAAACATGTTGCAGTCTCAGGTGAAAAAAAGTCATGCACTTAGCGAATGTGCAGTGTGACATTGCAAGGAGAAACTCAATACACACTTTTTTCACTTTCTCAACCATATGCACAAATATGGAGCCTTGCATGTATTTAACACTTGGTTAAGCCTATTCAAACTTAAATCTCTTTTTTTTTAGCTTTTGACACATTAGAGAGTTTTATCAGTTTTTGCTAGGTTTTTATTGCCTCCTGTGTGGAGTTTCCAGTTATTTCCATTTGTATATGCAGAGGAAGTTATTTGTAGACGCATTTTTTTTTTGATTTATCGGCACCTAGAGCAGTCTGTTGCATAAAGTCTGGAGCTTATGGCAGGGTGATTTTTACTTTCAATCTGCTAACCAATTTTTTTAAATGATCAGATCGAAATTAAACACGAAGTCAGCTCACCAAAAAACCTCCTTGATGGGATGTGGACAAATCAGTTGTGATGGCCAATATTGATTGAAAGTACACAAGTCGTGTAAAAATGATCAAGCCAAACCAATCAAGAGCTTTCTTCTGCCCAGTGGTTTGCTCTAGCTCCTCTTCACATTTGAAAGGAAAGAATATCCTACACTTGTATTTTGCATTTTAGGTCTGAGCACTTGCCAATTGAAAAATCGATGGGAATGGCTGGAAAAGTGTAGAACCAGCAATGGATCAACTTGTATGTACTGGGCCTTGTTTTTGCATTAATGTGAAAGTTTAAATGGGTAGGAGAGCGCAGACAGTGAAAAAACTATAACTTATACTTAGGAGCAACCATATTAACTCTTGCTATTTGTTCAGAGACAAACAGACAGATAAGCTCTTTGGTTCTGGATCTGGGTCAGTAAACAAGTAGCAGTTATGGAAAATGCTGCTCATTCCTCACCAGACCTGTCTATGTTTCACATATTATAGGAAGTTACAAATAACAATTATACATATACATATTACTCCAGTGGAATATTTCTGGCTTACTGAATTACCTTCTGAAGCATAAAAATTTGGCTTGCTAATTAGAGAAATAAGAAAATGCGAATACCTGTGGCTTGACTTAATAGATGGGAAGATGATTATTTCCTGCTTTATAATTAGTAATTAGAATCTTATTAAGCACTGATTGGTGCAAAGGAAATAATCAGGTGGCTCAACACTATTACAAATTGTAGGAAAAGTACCAGGACAAACATAATAACAAAGCACTGCTCATTAAGGTCAACATTGTAATATATTGGTTGCATCATACAGTTACTGACAGCTACTAAAAAAAGAGATTTGGGAGATAAAACATCTGATTGTAATCTTAACATTCCTATGATGCATCTACCTGCTTTTCTATAGGTGTGGTTACTGGTTCCTTTTTTATACTGGCAGGAAAGAAAGGTTCAGCTACATCTCTGCAAATAGATTCCTACATGCAAACTACAAAAAATTAGAACAGTCAGAATGTTTATTTTTATCTTACAAATGTTGTGCAGCTACTTAAAAATTAAATTGTTACTGTAATTTGCACATTGCTTTGCTGATTTAGGTGTCAGTAGGTTGATCAGTTTGCTAGCTTCGTATGGCTGTTGAAAACTTGAAAGGTTATATCCTTTGACTTAAATGTATTAATCTGTTTACATAATAAAGGTAATACATAGATCATCTATATATTGTCTTTCTTCATTATATTAGGAGCTAACAAATACAATGAAAGTATTTGCAAATAACATATATGAGAACTCAAAGTAAATGTAAAATTGTTATAATCACATGTAGGATGTAGAAGTTCAGCATGGATGGTAACTGTTCATGATACACAGTACACACTAAATATTAATATGTTACACTAAATGATTATTGCGTTGCCCGGGTATTTATTTATTGCAATCTTATATTATAGTCCAAAAAAAGTATGTAAAAATATAGGCAAAAAGCACTGTGCTGAGCAATACATACACACATACATACATACATACTTAGATGCAAATATACCTCTGACATATACCACAACGCTGTACAAAGATCAGCGGTGTACTCACATGAGTCTCAGTCATATGTCTAGCAAGTTTGGTTGAAATTACTCCATATGTTTCCTAGTGATAACATACACACATCTATATATATAACACATACATACATCAAAATATAGCTCTCACATATAGCACAGCGCTGTACAAAGATAAGCAGTGCGCTCACATGAGTCTCAGTCATATGTCTAGCAAGTTTGGTTGAAATGTATCCATGCGTTTCCGAGTGATGGTGAAACATACATACACACATCCAATTATAGCTCTGATATATAGCACAGCGCTGTACAAAGATCAGCGGTGTAATCACTTGAGTCTCAGTCATAGCAAGTTTGGTTGAAATGTCTCCATGCGTTTCCTAGTGGTCACATACACACATCTATATATATAACACATACATACATCCAAATATAGCTCTGACATGTAGCACAGCGCTGTACAAAGTTTAGCGGTGCACTTAATGAGTCTCAGTCATGTCCAGCAAGTTTGGTTGAAATGTCTCCATGCGTTTCCTAGTTATGACATACACACATACATCCAAATATAGCTCTGACAAATAGCACAGCGCTGTACAAAATTAGCGTTGCACTCACATGAGTCTCAGTCATAAGTCTAGCAAGTTTTGTTTAAATGTCTTGATGCGTTTTCGAGTGATGGTGGAACATACATACATAAATACATACATCCAAATATAGCTCCCACATATAGCACAGCGCTGTACAAAGATCAGCTGGTGCACTCACATAAGTCTCAGTAATTTTTCTAGCAAGTTTGGTTGAAATTTCCCCATGCGTTTCCTAGTGATGACATACACACATACATACATACATACATACATACATACATACAAATATAGCTTCGTACAATGATGACAGGGGCACTCACATGAGTCTCAGTCATATGTATGGCAAGTTTGGTTGAAATGTCTCCATGCGTTTTGGAGTGCTGGTGGAACATACACACATACATACATACATACATCCAGTTTTATATATATAGATTTATATTTCAAACATGAGAAGATCTGGATTTCTTACCAAGCAATTTTTTATTGACTTGCTGAAAGTGTATGTGGTTTACAACTGAATATCAGAATACCAGACTTACATATACTACCTGCTCTGTTCATTCAAGTCTTTCAGGGGGAAATTAGAAAAAGTCTAGAGTTATGTTATGAGTTATTTAAAACAACATCGGCACAATATAATATTCAATAATTAGATTAGCAGTTGTACATTGCTTTTTATTTACAGGTTGACATTCAAAAATCTGGCAATCTCCGAACCTAAGGAGCTCCAGATTTTGAAAAATTTCCGATTTTTAAGGGTATATATGCTTTATATATTTACCAGAAAATGACTACCTGTACAGTCCTTTAAATGGATGCTGAATCCATAATGGGGCTATACAGCAGCAAATAAATGAGAAGGAATGAGCAGGAAAGCACGTGCAAGCTGATTCTAGAGTATAGCATGGTGGCTCAGGGGTTAGCACTCTGGCCTTTGCAGCTCTAGATCCCAGGTTCAAATCCCAGCCAGGGCACTATCTGCATGGAGTTTTCAGGTTCTCCCCATGTTTGTGTGGGTTTCCTCCAGGTACTCTGGTTTACTCTCACATTCCAAAAACATGGAGTTAGGTTAATTTGCTTCCCCTCTAAAGTTGACTTTAGACTACATTATTGACATATGGTAATGACAATGACTGAGGTAGGAATATTAGATTATGAGCCCCTTATAGGGACAGTTAGTGTCACGACTGCGGCTGGTAATATGATGGTGCTATATAAAAAAACGTGTAATATTATTACAGCACCATCTAAACATAAACAGTGTAAATTTCAAAATGCGCTCTGAAATCTGAAGGAGCCGGATTTCTGAATGTCAACTTGTATTTATTTTACTGCAGTAAAAAGCCTGTTATATTTCCATTCAGAATTGGGTAAAAGGTCACATTTATATACACAAAGGCAGTGGTGGGGTTTTCCATCTCAAGCAGCTAGATCATTAATAACTTTATTATTACCATATTACCATAATAATAGGTAATAACTTTGTCCAATACAGTTACTGATACCAGAAGTGACAATTATATGTTTATTGTCAGCAAATCATCCAGTCATCCAGGACTATTATTGGTTGTAAAGGCTACAGCAAAAAGATGGCAAATTACTTGGCTTTGGCAGCCCCAGTAAAAACCATAATTCTATATATAGCTACTATCACAAATGATTCACTCTAACACCTAGTTTGTGCAATTACTTTATAATTGCTTTCCAATTTAAGATAAAGAAAGCAGAAAATAATGTAATGCAGTCAGTCCAGTTCTTAATTTCTGGTTTTACTCTAGATGAGTCCTGGTTTAAAGCTCTCAAAAATTTCCCTGCTTGCTCTATAGGAAATAAAGAAATAATGTGAAAAGAAAAAAGGGGTATTAAGTACCAGTATGGCATTCTCCAAATCATAGAGTGTATTATGAAAACCAAACATACTAATATTGCATAAATAATAGGTATAAAAATCAATGTGCCTGGTAAAGATTTTACAATTCTATGTAGTCAGCTGATGGTATGTACTGTAGGTCAACCTAAGATGTGTAACAGGGAAAATAGCTACAGTTTTTATTCCAAGTAAAGTTTATGGTTTTGGGTTCATGTTTTTTTCAGATTCATAGTATGTAGCTGAAAGGTAAAAGTAGTAAAAATTCTCCAGTACTATAAAATAAGATGTGTTTCAAAGCCCAACTTTTGTAATAAATGGTGCTACAGATAGTACAGTGATTAGGGATGAGCGAACGAGATTTGTAAGTTCGATCTTGCTGCGAATCGGGCCTTTCTCGCTTACCGAACATTTAGGTGAGAATGGTCTTGTGATTCGCCATGAGGTCGTGTTCTAACCGAACAAACAAGGGAAAATGCAGGGGGTGGGAACAGTGACTTTTGCCGGCGGGAATTTCGTGTCTGGGAGCAAATCATTTGCTCCCAGGATGCACAGCAAGGCCCAGCAGCCTAATCAGCAGAGATCTCAGAACAGGCATATATGCAGGGAAGGAGGAAGGGTTAGTCACTCCACCTTGTGTTCTGTGTGAGGGAAAGAAGCAAGGAGAGGAGTGCATTTTGACAGGGACAGGTTAGGAGCCTTCTGTATATCTTAAAAAAATATACAGATTGTGCAGTTTTTGTTGCTACCTCTTGCTATTTATCAAAAAAGGCGGAAACATTTCTGTCCTACTCTCCAAAAAATAGAGATATTTCAGTCTGATACCTCCTGCAATCTATCACAAAAGCAATTGTGCATTGTGACAGGGACAGGTTAGGAGCCTTCTGTATATCTTGAAATATACAGATTGTGCAGTTTTTGTTCCTACCTCTTGCTATTTCTCAAAAAAGGCAGAAACATTTCTGTCCTACTGTTCAAAAAATAGAGATATTTCAGTCCGATACCTCTTGCAATCTATCACAAAAGCCAAAACAATCCCTGTATTTCTCTCTCAAAAAATAGATATTTAATTCTGATAGCACTTGCTATCTATCCAAAAATCCAGAAACATTTCTGTATTTCTCTCAAAAAAATACAGATATTTATTTTCTGATAGCAATTGCTATCCATCCAAAAACCCAGAAAAAATGTCTGTATTTCTCTCCAAAAAATACAGATATTTTATTCTGATCCCACTTGCTATCTATCAAAAAAGCCAGAAAGAATTCTGTATTTCTTTAAAAAAAAAATACAGATATTTAATTCTGATAGCACTTGCTATCTATCCAAAACACAAAAAAAAGTCTGTATTTCTTTCAAAAAAATACAGATATTTTATTCTGATAGCACTTGCTATCAAAGAAGCTAGAAACATTTCTGTATTTCTCTAAAAAAATACAGATATTTTATTGTGATAGCACTTGCTATCTATCAAAAAAGCCTGAAAAATGTCTGTATTTCTCTCAAAAAAATACAGATATTTCATTCTGATACTACTTGCTATCTATCAAAAAAGCTAGAAAAATTTCTGTATTTCTCTAAAAAAAAATACAGATATTTCATTCTGATACTACTTTCAATTTACCAAAGAAACCATTTGGTACAGGTATAGGTGAGCGCTCGATGCAGGGGAAGGCATGGTGTTGGGCAACCTGTCACATCTGGCAGGGGGCATACTCCCCAGAAGTCCGCCACTGTAGAACAGCAGCAGCAGCAAACCGTTGAAGGCAGCAGCACAAGTTGTAAACAGGTCTGAGATGTATGCAGAGCCATGACAGGAGCAAAGACAGGAGTTAGCGTGGCTAATGTGACTGTACCTCCCGACGACTCTCCCTTGTTGTTTGACAAACAGCCTGAGGATCTGTCATTGCGAATTTCAGAGCAGGAGGCAGACTTTGAGACCCTTGGGGAGTGTGGTCAGCACATGCTAGGCGAGGGTTCTGCATCAGTGGCTGCATTTTATAAAGGTTTGCTTAGATGAAAATGGGGATGATGATGACCGTGATGTCACCTGGGAACCACTTGTAAGGGCTAGCAGCAGTTCCAAAGCACATGTAGAGGAAAGGCAGCAGCAACAGACTGGGGATGGAAGGGGACGCAAATCTGCCTCATGTGAGTCCCAAAGAACACACAGACGAGTGGGCACAAGCAGTGGAACAGTCAAAGATGATGTGACCGTGGGAAGATGGAGATGGAGCAGACGCAGGGCACCCAGCAGACGCAGAGGCAGGTAAAGAAAAAGAGCAGTAGAGTGGTTGCACGCATCTCTCCAGTGTGGTCCTTTTTCACCCTGAAACATGATGACGGGTGCCTAGCAATCTGCATCCTGTGCCACAGGCAGGTTCGCAGAGGACAGGCCTGTGGCAGGCGCAGCACTGTAAAGTGCCTTGTGCACTGTGGCATTAGAAGAATTATTATCTTTGTCTCTCTTTTGTCTGATCAGACGATCTTTACTCTATAATTCCTCTAGTACTGTTTCATAAAAGTAGTAGGTTTAAAGAGCACACCAAATGCTTTAAATAACTTTTTTAATAACTTCAAACTTTCTTCATATAACACTGCTGCTTCTGCAGCGGAAGGTCTATGTACAAACATGTAGTGAATGAGGTATCATAAAATGGTGGATCAACAGTTTCAGTCTTGTTTGTCACATAAGATGGCGGATGAATCTGACTCTCAGGTAGAGAACTTTGACATGCAGGATAATTTACACTACGTCTCTCAGTCTACTCTTATTCTGTATAATCCACTCTGTATTAGATAGAACTGTTCGCTTTGCAGTATGACATGGTAACATGGAACTATGAAGATTGATGGATAGGAGGTTTGGTTGGTAAGAGGTTGAAGTTGGTTAATTTGTTGTTTGTTGTTTGTTGTTGTTGTTGTTGATGATGATGTTGTTGGTGGAACTTTAAGCAAACACATGAGAGGTTCAACAGACAATCCCAATCACTATTAAATTACAGAAATCTATATAACTGCATTAAATACCTTTTTGGCCTTTTGTCTACTATGAAACGCTCTGACTGATCTCTTCTCTCTCTGTTAGCACACTGAATGCGGCCTGTTTGCTAGGAAATTTTCATAGGCATAGTGTAAGGCTGGTTGTGATTAGTTTAGACCTCTGCATAGTGTAAGACTCACTATGATTGGCTTACCTCGTCTAACTAGATAATGACTCTTAAAGGTATATTTTCCTTTTCTGCCCATGTTAACAAAATGCATATAACTGTTATAAACATTCACAACCATAAAGTACAGTGATAACTCTGCGTCTAGCTTGAACATATGAGCATATGAGCTGTATAATGGGGTTATTGGCAGGTTCAGGTGTATACAGAACGTACTGCACTAATAACCTAGGACAGGTTTTAGCTGGCCAGCTACACTCCCACCAAAATTACCTATAATTCTATGTTCTCAGTATTCGAACATGAATTTGAGGAATTTTTCCTCAGGTTTTCAACTTTCAAGTGTCATTTATTACTTTCAAGTAGAACAACTAACTTTTGTATTGGATGTTCCAGCTTGAGCGGAGTTGTGAGACGTTTCCCCCTTTTGTCAAGCTTTGAATCTCCCATTTGTAACAATACTCTTCTTACTAGTCCATCTTCGTGCTTTCGAACTTCTAGGACTTTGGCCAATTTCCATTGACTTCTAGGTAAGTCGTCTTCCTTTACTAACACTATGTCGTCAATTTGGACATTTCTTCTGGGTGTTTGCCATTTACTTCTTAGAGTAAGATTAGTTAAGTACTCTTGTCTCCATCTATTCCAAAACTGTTCTGATAGATATTGGACTCTTCGCCATCTCTTTCTGGCGTACAGATCCTCTTTGGTGAATTCGCCAGGCGGTGGCTGTATGTATTCAGGCTTAAGGTGAAGTAGATGGTTGGGTGTTAAAGGTTCCAAACTTGTTGCATCATTGATATTATCGAATGTAAGTGGACGACTGTTAAGAATGGACATTACTTCATAGAATAGAGTCCTAAGTGAAGTATCATCTATTCTTCCAGTGTTCTTCTTCAGCAATGAACTCAACACATTTCTTACAGTCCTGATTTGTCTCTCCCAAACTCCTCCTGTATGGCTTGCATTTGGAGCATTCATGTGAAAATCACACTGTTTCTCTAACAAGTACTCAGTTACCTTTTCTTTATCAATCTCTTTTAGAGCTTTGTTCAATTCGTTCTTTGCTCCAACAAAATTAGATCCTTGGTCAGATCTCAGATCTCTGACAGTACCTCTAATGGCTATGAAACATCTTAAGGCGTTGATGAATGCGTCAGTTGACATATCTTCTAACATTTCCAGGTGAATTGCTCTGGAGCTTAAACATGTAAATATTAGTCCATATCTCTTGTACTTCTTGCGGTTCTGTTTGGTGATGAATGGGCCAAAACAATCCATTCCGCTGTAAAGAAATGGTGGCGATGGGTTTACACGATCCGCCGGTAAATCAGCCATTCTTTGTTCTTCTGTAGGTCTACGTGTCTTTCTACAGATTACACATTTGCTAATGTACTTTGCTATGACTTTGCTTCCTTTCACTATCCAGTAACCACCTTCTCTCAAACAACTTTGGGTATAGCTCCTTCCTTGGTGCAAAGATTTGTTGTGGTAGTGATCAATAATCAATCTTGTGAAAGTAGAATTTTTAGGTAGAATTACTGGATGCTTAACTCTGTTCGATAACGATGCATTTTCCAGTCTCCCTCCCACTTTCAGTATACCATCCTACAGAACAAGATTAAGCTTGTACAGTGGGTGGTTGTTTGGAAGTCTTTTTGGTTCCTGACTAAGTTTCTTCAACTCTTCACTGTAGAATCTCTGTTGAATGAGTCTTATGACTGTTTCTTCAGCTTTCATTCTTTCTTCTACATTCGGTGATTCCTTATTTTGTATTCCTTTCACCGAACGTTGAATTCAAGATACTACATTTATGACCATATTCCATTTTTAACATCTGGCTAGTCTTTCAAGTATGTCATCTTGACACTTGACAGCCGTGCTTAATGTTTGAACAACTCTTACTTCTGGATCACCCATAGACAGTTCTGTTTGACCTTCACTGGGTATGATTTCATTTTCCCAAAGGAACTCTGGACCAGTGAACCAGTTTGAATTCTTCAATTCTGTTACATTCAGGCCTCTTGAAGCATGATCTGCTGGATTACGCTTGGTGTCAATGTAATGCCATTGTTCTGGGTTGGTTGCTTCCCGAATTTTCTGAACTCTGTTGGCAACAAAGACATGAAGTCTTCGTGCTTCATTGTTTATGTATCCTAGGACTACTTGTGAGTCTGTCCAAAAATACTCTTCATCTATTTTCAATTCCAATTCTTCTTTCAGAAACTTGCTTACTGATGCTGAAATGACAGCTGCTGTTAGTTCAAGTCTTGGTATCATCTGAATACTGTTTTGTGCGACTCTGGCCTTTCCCATAACCATGATACAGTGTATCTTTCCTTCTCCTATCACTCTGATGTAGGAGCACTGACCATAGCCATGGCTACTGGCATCTGAAAAATGATGAAGTTCTATTTTCTTGTACTTTCCAAAATCATGTGGTACAAAACATCTGGGTATCCGAATTTCTTTCAAATTTTGCAAGTTTCTTATCCAACTTTCCCACCTTGGCCTTAAATTTTCAGGTATGGGTTCATCCCATCCGAACTTCTGTCTGCATAATTCTTGCAGTATTTCCTTTGCTCTGAGGATTACTGGGGCCAAGAATCCTAATGGATCATATATTGAAGCCACTGTGGAAAGAATGGTACGTCTAGTTGCAAGTTTCTCTTCTATGGATACTTCAAAGAAGAACTTGTCGTTCTCTACATTCCATCCCAATCCGATCATAGTTAAGATCTATATTTTACATTGTTGTTGCACGTTTAGAGTCACTGATGGACTTCAACACTTCTCTGTTGTTTGAGATAAATTTATGAAGGCGCAGGTTTCCTCTTGCGCACAACTCTTGGCTTTCTTTCACAAGTTTGATTGCAGCTTCTGTGGACTCTAGACTTATAAGACCATCATCTACATAAAAGTTTTTCTGCAGAAAATTTGCTGCTGCTGGACAATCCTTTTCATTCTGTTTGGCCAGATACTTGATACCATAATTGGCACAACCTGGAGACGATGCTGCTCCAAACAAGTGTACTTTCATTCTGTATTCCACTGGCTCTGTATCTGTATCTCCGTCGTCCCACCATAGAAACCTCAGAAAAATCTCTATCTTCTTTCTTCACATGAAACTGGTGGAACATCTTTTCAACTTCACACATGACTGCTACGGGATACTTTCTGAATCTACAGAGTACTCCAGGCAGCGTGTTTGTAAGATCTGGTCCTTTTAGTAGATGATCATTCAATGAAACATCATTGTACTTTGCAGAGCAATCAAATACCACTCTGATCTTATCTGGTTTCTTTGAGTGATAGACACCATGATGTGGGATATACCACACTTCTCCCTTTTCAGGCTGACTATCAACTTTCTCTGCATGGCCTTCTTTGAGGATGTCTTTCATGAATTTCAAAAAATCATCCTTGAGTTTGGAATCTCTTCCCATCCTTTTCTTCAAGCGTTTCAGTCTTGCTAGGGCAAGATCTCTGTTATTTGGCAGACGAGGTCGTGCTCTAAAAGGTAGGGGCATTTCAAGATGACCTTGTTGATTTTGTTGAATACTATCTTCTAGAGTGTGTATTAACTTTATGTCCTCTTGAGACACACTCTTTTCATTAGAATTTATGTCTGCAAAGTCAGATTCTAGGATCTTGATTACCTCAAGACAGATGACACAGTCCTGTCATCTGTCTTGAGTTTGCAATCTGCTGTTTTCCTCCAACAACACCCCATCCTAGATCAGTTTGAACTGCGTAGGGTTCACCTTTTCCTCCTGTGATTACCTTTCTTGGTACCAAGGCCTCGGGACAGTCGTTGGATTTGAGATGCACACTGGTACAACCATTGACGTGCCATTGATTTCTCCTTCCATCACTCTGCAAGAGAATACTGAGACCTTCTTCTCTTCCTCAGTGTCTTTAGGCATTGAGGATTTCTCTTTCTTTGGACGCTCTTCATGTAGTGGTGTAGGATGATGTCCTTTGCAAATGCTGCATGTGGCCCTTTTTTTACACTCTTTAGTAACATGGCCCTTTCTTAAACATCTGAAACAGCTAGCATCCTGTAGTTTTCTAGATAGTCGTTCAGTACTTCTAGTCCTTGGACATGTGGGATGGCATTGCTGCATGCTTGCAGGAAGTCACCATACTCTTGGAGTTTGAAGCGTTCTTTAGGACTTATTTTAGGCTAGTTTATCAATTTCTCTCGGAAAGCTCTTTGTACTAAGAAAGGATGACCATATCTTGCATTCAACTTTTCCCAAGCTTGCTTATAGGCTTCTTCGTCTTTCCTATAGAAGTTGCCTTCAAGAGCTTTCTTTGCTTCTCCACCAATATATCTCTG
Source organism: Pyxicephalus adspersus (assembly GCF_032062135.1). Lineage (NCBI taxonomy): Eukaryota > Metazoa > Chordata > Amphibia > Anura > Pyxicephalidae > Pyxicephalus > Pyxicephalus adspersus. Next base: position 60,427,762 of record NC_092860.1, read on the forward strand.
AAGGTAGAATAACTTGTCAACTAGACGGAAGCAATGATGCTCAATGATCATTTCAAAACTTGCTTTCCACTCTATGAACTTCAGTACATCCCCTGAAAAAACAGTAGGTTCTGGAACAGGAAGTCTAGTAAGGAATCTTCTTTGAGGTATCGCTGGGAAAACAGTTTTAACATCCTCTTGACCGTTACCATGAACTGTGGGAATATAATTATCTGATTCTATTTTTTCACCTGGGTCAGAATTAGGTGAATCTCTATCCTTTTCTCTCTGAGCAGAGATAGACAGACAATGACTTATTTCTTCACTATATGCTGCAGATTTCCTTCCATTCTCCTGGGCGTATGGAGGAAAGTAGGAGTCAGCTTCTTCATTTAGTACAGATTTGGACCTATGACTACTCTGATTTATATCCTCATCGTGTACTCTGAGTCTGACTTCTATCATCTTTACTTCTTTCTGCCTTTCCAGACCTTTCATTTCAGCTTCCATTTTGGCTATCCATAGACGCTGCTCCTCAATAGCAGATTCCATCTCTAATTCTGCTCTCTTGGCAGCAAGTTGTTCAGCTAATTCCTTTCTTTTGGCTGAGTTATTTGAGGACTCTGATATGTGGCTGGCACTTCTGCGAGAGAAGGAAGTACCACTTGAGATTGTGGTTCCCCCTAAGGATTTGGCATAGTCTCTTGTAAAAAGCTCATTCATTCTCTTTCGTGCTTTAACCTCATCATAGTTTACTGCAGATGATAGTTCTCTCATGAGCCTTACTAAGTCTTTAGTGACCGCAGTACATGTGTCCATGTTCCTTACAATATCCTGAGACAGTGTCACGGACGACCGTAGGTTTACATAGGCCTCCATAAGCTCTGACTCAGACTCTTCTACTGTATCTATTATATCACTCAGGTTCTCTTTTATACTTTCTTGTTTTAGCTTTCTGCGAATGTCTTTAATGTATGATTTCCACTTATCATACAGTCGGGCGAACCTTTTTTCTTTTAGTGCTGCCTCTTGCTCCAAATTTTCTAGCACCTTTTGGGTCGGCTTTCTGTCACGTGATGAACGTCTTAGTCCACCTGTTGGGGCCATATTGGTTTGAGGCTGGGCTACATTGGACTTTTCTGTCTCAGACAGGCTCTCTTGCTCTTCACTTTCTACTCTATCTATTTTTGCCTTGTCTAACAGTGGTGTGGTAATGCTAGGCTCAGCCATTTTACTTTATATGCTATAACAATCAATATGAATATTAAGGTCCTGTCACTTTAAATGCAAAACTGACAAATGCAGATATAGATGACAGTCACTTTAAATACTTGCAGTCCATATACTATAAACTGTAGGAACAAATGTCAGTCTTAAAGGAGACTTGTCCCTTGATGTGATGACTTGTGATGCGCTGGCTTGAATACGCTGCTGCAGGCTTTGGGCCTTGTGGCGGGAAACTAGCTGGATACAATACGTCGTCTCTTGGTGTATAGCGGTGCGGGCACTCTAGCCCTGGACTCTGGCCTCCCACCATGCGTTTCTTTCTCTCTGGGGGTCGCAGGAGGGTTGGCACTCTTTCTCTATTTTGCCTTTGCCGTTCTGTCACTTTAAGAGTCGGCCGCAGCCTGTCTGAGACAGAAAAGTTCCACTGTGGCAGGCACAGCACTATAAAGTGCCTTGTGCGCTGTGGCATTAGAAGAATTATTATCTCTGTCTCTCTTTTGTCTGATCAGACGATCTTTACTCTATAATTCCTCTAGTACCGTTTCATAAAAGTAGTAGGTTTAAAGAGCACACCAAATACTTTAAATAACTTCTTTAATAACTTCAAACTTTCTTCATATAACACTGCTGCTTCTGCAGCGGAAGGTCTATGTACAAACATGTAGTGAATGAGGTATCATAAAATGGTGGATCAACAGTTTCAATCTTGTTTGTCACATAAGATGGCGGATGAATCTGACTCTCAGGTAGAGAACTTTGACATGCAGGATAATTTACACTACGTCTCTCAGTCTACTCTTATTCTGTATAATCCGCTCTGTATTAGATAGAACTGTTCGGTTTGCAGTATGACATGGTAAGATGGAACTATGAAGATTGATGGATAGGAGGTTTGGTTGGTAAGAGGTTGAAGTTGGTTAATTTGTTGTTTGTTGTTTGTTGTTGTTGTTGTTGATGATGATGTTGTTGGTGGAACTTTAAGCAAACACATGAGAGGTTCAACAGACAATGCCAATTACTATTCAATTACAGAAATCTATATAACTGCATTAAATACCTTTTTGGCCTTTTGTCTACTTCTATGAAACGCTCTGACTGATCTCTTCTCTCTCTGTTAGCACACTGAATGCGGCCTGTTTGCTAGGAAATTTTCATAGGCACAGTGTAAGGCTGGTTATGATTAATTAGTGTAAGACTCACTATGATTGGCTTACCTCTTCTAACTAGATAATGACTCTTAAAGGTATATTTTCCTTTTCTGCCTATGTTAACAAAATGCATATACCTGTTATAAACATTCACAACCATAAAGTACAGTGATAACTCTGCATCTAGATTGAACATATGTGCATATGAGCTGTATAATGGGGTTATTGGCAGGTTCAGGTGTATACAGAACGTACTGCACTAATAACCTAGAACAGGTTTTAGCTGGCCAGCTACAAGGCTGGATCGCATTTGAGTACAACATCCCTGCTTTCCCACATGCGCAAGAACCACAAACCAAAGTGGGAGCAGTACTTGCATTCTCTTGAAGGAGGTGCAACCACGTCATTGTCTCTTCTTCCACCTCCGTTGACTCCTTCTCCAACTCCAACTGTCATTGCTAGTATGTCTCAGGAGGTTGCTGCCAGCCAGACTTCCAGCTGTAAGGAAGTATCAGCTTCTGGCCGCAGGTTTCGTGGCGTCAGACGACGTTTGTCGCCACAAGATGGGTATTCCAGCGACCCTTTCAGTTCCCCTAACTCCCAGTTCCTTCAGCCCACTCTACCGGAGTTCTGCACAAGGCATCAGGCTATAAGCCCAACCAACAAAAGTGTCATCAAACTCAATTCATGTCTAGCCAAACTATTGGCCCTGCCGCTAATGCCGTTACAGCATTGTGGACTCTGCTCCCTTTTGTGACCTGATGGCCAGTGCCGAGCTTCCGTGGAATATACCAAGCAGGCATTACTTCTCCTGCATGGCTGTACCCAGTTTACAAGCACATGTAATGTGTAACCCCTCCCGGGCATTGGCATTCTCGGTGTCTAGTGTGGAAGGCAATAGCCTTTTTCACGAAGCATCAGGAGTCCCTTGTGTTCAGTGAAGCAAAGTTTCTTTATTCATGCATGGAGATTCTCACAATCAGTTAACACGTGCTCAGGGCACACTGAAGGAGAAGTCTGACATTCAGCATAGAAGCTCCATTGTATTGTGCACATATTTCACATTGGGTAACAAATTTTTTGAAAAAGGACTCAATTCCTGGTGCATAAAACACATTTGCTACTAGACTAATCATCCCTCCTGTTGACACATGGCTTGGCCCATGTGTCACAAGCGATACCAATCTGTAGAGGGCCCGTGGTAAACATAACAAAGTATCTTTTCGGTACAGGCCGTCTGTAGCGAGTATGGCACCGTCCCTGAGCCACTTTGTAACTTCACCTTGTGGTGCTTGTTTTTGGAAGTTACCTAGTAATTCATGGTCCATGCATTCTAGTGACATTAAATCTGAGCTTGTACCTGCCTGTGTACGTGCAGCAGCCTTCTTGGCATTAATATCAGCAAAATTGTTTCCTTGTGTGACAGGTGAATCATCACTCTTGTGAGCTGCACACTTAACAATTGCAATAGATCTAGGATTTTTTACATGATTTAAAAGAGACAATATCAAGTCATTATGTGTTACAGGTTTACCTGTAGTAGTTATCATGCCTCTCCTTTCCCACTGTGCTGCAAAGGTATGTACAGTAGCATAAGCATACTGACTGTCAGTATAAATAGTGACATCCTTGTCTTTAAACAGCACACAAGCTCTGGTAAGAGCATAAAGTTCAGCAGCTTGTGCTGAGTAATTAGATGGCAGAGAACCTGATTCTAACACCGTGTCCTGTGTAGTGACTGCATAGCCCACACAATTTTTTCCAAATTTGTCTTTAGCAGCGGACCCATCCACATAGACTGTGGTGCCCGTAGACAGAGGTCGGGATTGCAGATCTGGGCGAGGCAGAGTAGACTTATGAGCCTCATGTACACAGTCATGTGGCAATTCAGAAGTGTCTGTAAACACCGGCAGTAGAGTAGCAGGATTCAAAGTTATGCACCTTTCAACAGTCACATGTGGTTGGCCTAGCAAGGCTGCAGAGCAGTATAATTGGCGAGCGGGTGTTAGAAAAGACATTTTGTCCTGCAGTAGCAGGGCATGTACTGCATGGGGCACCTTGACTATTAAATCATGATATAAAACAACACCTGCTACGATATCCACCGCCATAGCTGCTGCTATAACAGCTTGCACACAAGTGGGCAGAGCCCTGGACACCTGATCTAAGGGTTTAGAGTAATACCCCAGGGGTCTGCTCTTAGTTCCCCATAATTGAGTGAGGACTGCAGCCATGCAGGCTTCATGCACATCAACAAATAAAACAAATGGGAGTGCATAATTTGGTAAGGCCAGCACAAAGGGGTCAGTCAGTGGTTCTTTGCATCTAACAAACGCCTGCTTTAGTTCTGGTGTCCATATCACCTTGTCTTCTAGAGACATGGGCTTGTCATGAATTCTATTGTACAGTGGCTTTGTAAGTGCAGAGCAGTTCACAATCCATGCCCTACAGTAATTAATTGTCCCCAAAAATGTCATCATCTCTTTCTTTGTCACAGGTGGTGGTATATTTTGTATGGCCTGAATTCTGTTTTTCTCAAGACTACGGCCCGAATCTGAGATTAATTGTCCCAGGTACTTGACTTGCGGTTGACACATTTGCAATTTTGGTTTGGAGGCCTTGTTCTGCAAGGTAACAAAGCAATGCTATAGTAACCTTTGCACAAATATCTACATCTGGTGCTCCCACCAAGATGTCATCGACATAGGTCAATACAACACAATCAGGGGGTACTTGAAAATTTTGCAGAGACCGTTCTATATCTTGTGAATAAATGGCTGGGCTTTCACAGTACCCTTGAGGCAATCGGGTGTAGGTGTAGCGTTTTCCTTTAAAGGTAAATGCAAACCAGAACCTGCTGCCTGGGTGCAGAGGCAGAGAAAAGAAGGCATTGGCTAAATCAATCACACTGAATATTTTACATTGTGGTGTGATACTGTTCAAGATGGTATTAGGATAGGGGACTACTGGGGCTCTGGGTACCACAGCTGCATTAACAGCTTGAAAATCATGCACCATGCGATACTCATTGGTGCCTGGTTTTTTAACAGGGTACAGGGGTGTGTTACACGGTGAGTCCAAACAGGGGATCAACACACCTTTGTTCAGTAGTCCCTCTATGACTGGTTCAATGCCTGCAATCGCCTCAGGTTTCAAAGGGTACTGTTTACGGTAGGGGCGATAGGTGCCCTTGGGCACCACAACAACCGGCTCTGCATTTTTTACTAGCCCCACATCTGTTTTAGAGGTCGCCCACAAGTGGTCAGGTACCTGGGAAAATTGTCATTTTTGTTCAGAAAAGAAAGTGTTCTCACACAATGGGCCGAAGGAGTGGCTGATCTCTCCAACCCACTCCACATTTGTAATTGGTGAAAAATGGGCCTGCAGGAGCCCACGGTCCCAGCGGAGCAGCCGCTCCCCACACTGTTTCCAACTACCCGTTTTTGGTTTTAACCATGAAACGTGCGGTTCAGAGTTTTGTATGGTAAACAATGTGTCACCAGGAACCCCTGGGACTGGATCAACTTGCCAGGTGAGTATCTTTACTTTAAAACATACATATCCCTGTGCATCAATGTAACAACCTTGAATTTTCACTCTGATCTTTTTCCCTATCGGGTATTTCTGTTCATATTCCAAGTCTCTGTTTTGTCTGTTACCATAATACACATGAAGTGTTACATGGGGAATAGCTGCCTCTTCCTGGTCATTATCTCTGGATCCCCCATGTTGCAATAACCACTGGTGGTTCTGGGGCGGGAACACTATACCATACCAGTGCAAATTTCTCTCGGGTCTTTTAATGACCAGTGATTCAGGACCAGGTATTATTGAAAGTCCCAAATCTCCTATCAGATCTCTGCCACACAAATTTACCGGACATAGTTTGGACATTACAAAACAACAAGTGGTGGCTTTCCCACTAACTCCATCAATTACTATAAGGGGTTCTGTCAGTGGGCTATGGTCTATAGAGCCTCCAGCATTTCTAGTTGCCACTTGGCCCTGCTGTTTCCATTTCACACCAACTTGTGTATTTTTACATAGTACTGATCTGCAAGCACCGGTATCTACTAAAAATACTACCGGTTTTCCTGCTACCAACAAATCAATTTTTGGTTTTTGCAGGTCAGCAAAATTTAAATCAATTACCTGGCCCTCCTCCCCCTGGTCCTCCTCCCTGTCACCTAGTCATGCATTCTGTATTCTTTTTCTTTCAGGGCATTCCCGTGCAAAATGTCCTTCTCTCCCACATACATAACATTTTCCTCTTCTCCCTTTGCTAAAATCCCGTGACCCACCACGTCCGTCCTGATCAAAATGGTCTGGCCGGCGTTTAGGACGGATCCCTCGTTCATTATACATACTGTCTTCCTGCTCACTTTCAGAATCCCTTGCTACCATATAGGCTGCCACCTTTTTGGATTTCTTCCTTTTGTCTCTGTACACTCTTTCAGCATGTCTAGCATGTTCTACAAATTCACTTAATCGGCAAGTACGCCAGGTGATCAAGTGCTTGTGGATAAACTTTTGCAGCTCATCTTTGAGCGCTCTGTCAGTTGCTGTTCCCAGGGTGTATCTGCAGTTCTGTTTGGGGGCTTTTCCATCCCACTATGTTTTTCAAAAACGTCACACACCCTTGCATATAAATCATCTACAGACTCTTCCGGACCCTGGGTCACAGAAGATATTTTCTCATAGTCAGGTGTGTGTTTATAATATTCTGACATTCTTTTTAATATTGCGCTCCACTGCTGACTTAGATGTGCATCATTCCAGGGGAATACCCTTGGATTTTGGGGATTGGTCCGGTCATAAATATCCCAATCCCCTTCCACATCTCCCCATCGAACCCCATTTATTCTTCGTAACACCCTCTCACACTCTT
>NC_092860.1:60436648-60486768 GCF_032062135.1 Pyxicephalus adspersus
AATGTTACACATCAGCAAACATAATTAATATCCCTTATCAGCACTACGGTGATTCATTCAGCCTTGGGTCCTATTCCTCCTTATCTCATAACGAGCAGCCAAGCTGCAAACTGTTTTCCTTTTAAGATTACCATGTTCTCATCACCTTGTGGCCTTATTTAATAAACTGTTGTTTATGATTAGCCAAGGCCATGATGTTCTTCTCTTTTCAAAGAGGCCCAAGGCCTTTTTCTATAATTGAAGTGTGAGCAGATTTTTGATAACTATTCAGTATATAGCAAGAATATAGCAAGATTAGGTAAAAATGAATACATATATTTTTTACCTTTAACACTAGTCAAACCCACGTCATCATGAACAGCTGGACAACCAGCCAAGGAGTGGGATGCTACCTGTCCTTCACTGCTCACTGGATGGCCTTGAATAGCTCAGTGAGAGGTAGTCTGCACCATCAAAAACCAGAATGATTACTGGCTGGCCACCCTTCTGGATTATTACTACAACTACAAAAACAAACAGTTGCTACCCAACCGGGCGCAAGAGAAAGAAAAGGTGACCCACCTGAGCAGAATACTACGCAACCGGGTTTATAAGGAGTTACGCGCACCACATTCCACACAGGGAGCTCAGGTGGACACCGTCTCAACCATATCCTCCTGTAGGGGCAGCAGCAGCAGTAGTGGCAGCAAGCCGCACATTTCCAAGGCAGGGGGGATTTTCTGGATGCCTGAGGAAACCTGATGTGGCCACCTCAAACAAGTGAAGTGCAGGGGCATAACTATCGAGAACAGATGAAGTGAATGGTACAAGATTACACTGGCTCTTTCCTGGCTGGTGGTGGTGGTGTCCGGCATCCAGTGTTCTGTTCGAAAGAACCTTCAGTGCCGCTGGCGAAATGGTAACAGACAACAGATCACGAATGTCGCCGGAAAATGTCAATCGCCTCACCTTTTTGTAAATTAACGAAAGGTGGGTTACTAAGAACTATCATATCCCCACTGCAGATGTCACTGATTGACTGACACAAGGACTCACTGGCCAACCAACTCACTGCCTCTGTAAACCCACACTGCTCTTGTGCTGAGTCTGCCTATCACCAAACACCCTGTCAGCTAAGCCTGCCTCGGTTGAATTTTTCCGCTAGTTATCGCAACGCCCAGAGATGGCATTCATCACCACTGTCATGCCTGCCATTGTGCCAGCTAGCATTTTACTTTACATTTCTGCTGCTTCTGGGAGGCCAGCAAACTGCAGATGTAAACCCCCAGTACTGCCACACTGATAGGTACCATTGCCTTTGCCTAATTTTTCAGCTAAGTATTGTAAGATTGAGGGTTGGCATTCATGTCATCCACTTCATGATGCATACTCAATATCATATTACTATAGGAATATTGTCTACTTTCCTAACGCTTCCAGCACCACAGACCACAGCAACAGTGCTGGTGAACAAAACATCTTAGACTGGCCCTTCTGCGTTTAATCACAAATTTCATATATTTGCATTACACACTTTGGGTTGGCATTGATGATGCACTACATCCAGCTCTAGATGCCAGTTACCAATGCCGCCCACGCTCCGTCTCAGGGTCCACCGCCTCCTCCTCTTCCTGCTGTTGCTGCTGCCGCCTGCTTAGTACTCCATTCACAAAAATTGTATTACACACTTCTGGGTGTCATTGATGATGCACTACACACAACTCTTGATGCCAATTACTAATGCCGTCCACGCTCCGTCTCAGGGCCCACCGCCTCCTCCTCATGCTGTTGCTGCTGCCGCCTGCTCAGTACTCCAATTCACGAAAATTGTATTGCACACTTCTGGGTGACATTGATGATGCACTACACACAACTCTTAATGTCAATTACTAATGCCGTCCACGCTCCGTCTCAGGGCCCACCGCCTCCTGCTGTTGCTGCTGCCGCCTGTCCAGTACTCTATTCACTAAAATTGTACACTTCTGGGTGACATTGCTGATGCACTACACCAAGCTCTAGATGCCAGTTACCAATGCCGTCCACGCTGCATCTCAGGGCCCACCGCCTCCTCCTCCTGCTGTTGCTTCTGCCCCCTGCTCAGTACTCCATTCACAAAAATTGTATTACACACTTCTGGGTGACATTGATGATGCACTACACCCAGCTCTAGATGCCAATTACCAATGCCGTCCACGCTCCATCTCAGGGCCCACCGCCTCCTCCTCCTGCTTTTGCTGCTGTCTCCTGTCCAGTACTCCATTCGCAAATATTGTATTACACACTTCTGTGTGACATTGATGATGCACTTCACCCAGCCCGAGATGCCAATTACAAATGTCCTCTACGCCCTGTCTCAGGGCCCACCGCCTCCTCTTTCTGCTGTCGCTGCTGCCGCCTGCCCAGTACTCCATTCACAAAAACTGTATTTGTTAATGACTCTTACCAATGGGGTCTCCCTGGCGATAGCTGACCAGAGGCCACACATTGCTACTACTCTCGCTGTCTCACGCTCCGTCTCTGGTCCTCCATCCTTGCCTAATGTCTCTGCACTACTTGTCCACAACTTTATAGGTGTCAATGATAACACATCATCCAGGTCAAATATGCCAGCTAGCAATAATAATAATAATGTTAATAATAAACAGGATTTTTATAGCATTAAGATATTTTGCAGGTATGTAGATTTAATAGGGGGGCGTACATTAAAAAGCAACGCATTGTCCTGCTGTTTTGATGGCAGAGACTGTTGCTAGTGGGTTGAGTTCAAGCTTTCTCAATGTCCTAATGTTTATGCTTCCTTCCGGATGCTGTCAATCACGCAAAAATCCTATTTGCCTGCTGTCATTTTGCCTGCTTTTTTCTGGAAGATCACAAGATCTTTTAGAACTTTTGTATTTTTTCCCTGTTGCCACTGTTCTCCTACACTTACCTAGCAAATTTGGTGGTTCTAACATGTATAGGAGCTTTGCTAATAATGTTTAAAGTCGGCCCATTGACTTTAATGTAATTTGCGAAATAGATTCGAGGTGTGGCTTCTCTTCCTATGTGAAACATGGAACTATACCTCTGATTTACTGGAATATTAATAGAAGGCTTCTTACATGCAATGATTATAGTTTTCGTATCTGGGTTACTAGCTTTTCATTTGTTGAAAACATGGGAATTTAATAGGATTTTTATGGAGCCGCCTGTGTTCCTTGCTACCTTCCATTGATTGTTTTTACATCATGTGCGGAAAGCTGTATTGACAATCATGAGCATTTTCATCGTTGTAGATCTCCTGGCTTGTCCTAAAGAAGCGGTGACATTTGCGGTGACATAACGCATCGACTGATTTAACACCACTCTTGATGGTGTCTACACAGGAGATTGAATGTACTATGTATACAAAAAATGGTATGCAGCTGCTTCTATCATTGTTGCTATTTTGTACTTGAATAAAGGTTTTATTGGTTTATACTGGATTCTAATTGGCCTTAAAAGTCCCACTTTTATGTTTTTTTGTTCAAAGTATAGCTTGTATTAGGGATGTGGCCTTGCAAATTGAATGATAGAGGAATTCGTAAACTTTTTAACTACATATTTACATATCATCAGACTGTGAGGTATAATAAACATTGTGAAAAAAAACATATATTGTAAACTATGTTGAAATATTTTACATGGTCTATATAATGACCAAATACCAGAGGTAATATAATATATAGCGATGAATTATACAGAACAAAAACTGTCCATTGTAGAAAATTACACATTATATGAAGTAATCTTATATGATATGAACATTAATTAACATATTGATGTTGTGTGGTGTGTTATTATTCTATAATGTCAAGGTACTTTTGTGAGATGACCGCTGTGATAGGCACGATATCTTTACAAATGTGAGAGATAATATTAGCACCAGGTTATATCTGGATTAAAAGTGGTATCGCCAATCTAATGGAGCTTAGAGAGGATAGGAACATAGCATGAGAAAATCGGAATAAAGCAAGACCAGTCTCCCATTTTTGGATGTATGTCTATCCAGAGATCAAGACAACAAAATTTCCACTTCCTTGTATAGAAAATCTACAGCCGGGAGCACAATCCTACATGGGCAAAGCGCCCACCCTAAATCATCAGTTAGAAGTGTTCCCCACAGACAGTATTTGCGTATAAAACGCAATTGCTCCACCGATCCAATGCTCAAAACGGAAACAAAAGCCTTACAAAATAGACTTATACGGCATGGCAATTCAAAGAAAACACTCAAAAAAGCTTTTCAGTGGGTCTGCTACCTGTCCAGGGACAGCCTTTTATCTGAAAAACCGAGACAACCTCTCAACCGTAATCCAATTACTAAAATTATCACCACTTATAATCAGCAACACCAATCTAAATAAAAACATTTGCCAAAAATACTGCCACATTCTAAAAGCTGATCCACTTATTGATAAGTACATAGGAGACAGAACACAACTAGTATACAGAAAAGCACCATCGCTTTAAGACCAGCTGGTTTCGAGTCACTTTACTTCTAATTCCCCAGTCAGAAATGATACAAAGGGCACCTTCAGATGTGGACCGTGCCCGCAATGTAATTATGACTATTTCGCTCCCCAACTGGTCAATACACCGTCCCAGGCACTACATAGATTGCCCAACACCAGGGGTAGTCTAAATGATCTCCTGCACATGTCGTGCCTTTTGCCTTTTATGTAGGGAAAACAAAAAGACCTCTACGAAAACAGATCTAAGAGCATATCTATGCTATAACAAACAGCAAAATCACCACCCCAGTAAGCTATCATATAGCTACCAAACATAAATTTGACACTCAAGGAATAAGATTCTATGGACTGGAACACGTCCCTCCCAATCCCCGTGGTGGTGACATTGACACACTACACTTACAATTAGAGTGTAAGTGGATTGTAAAATTTACAAACTACTAAATACCCAGAACGATATGTTAATCCAGATTATCCATACGATAATCCAGTAAGTATGCTTGGATGGTATGCATTGATGTGACTTTATGTAACCTTCATTATTGCTAGCTTTATCTGTTGCTGCAATGTTTTTGTGCCTGGTTTCTAACTACGGTTTCTGTTGTTAAGCAATTCTTCAGCAATGTATTATCATTTTTTCTACAAATCCTGAGTACAAATGTATGCATAGTTTTCACTACAAACTGCTACTTGACCCCCCTCGTTGCCTTTGTCCCATTCTCAGTCAAATTGTCACATATTGTTATTTGAATGACTTATGTACATATTCCTTTTATGAATAAATTGTCATAGTTTTTATTTCTCTTTTTTTTAATAGTCTGACCTTTTCACTCATGTTGATTTGCTGCTACACAACTCCTCTGTTAATTTGTAGTAGTGATATAGGTTTGTTCTCATTGTGCTGTGCTGCCTGATCTTGCAGAGGCAGTGTGATGGCTTGGGCGTGCATGGCTGCCAGTGGCACTGGGACACTAGTGTTTATCGATGATGTGACACAGGACAGAAGCAGCCAAATTAATTCTGAGGTGTTCAGAGACTATCTGCTCAAATCCAGCTAAATGCAGTCAAATTGATTGGGAAGCGTTTCATAATACAGATGGACAACGACCCAAAACATACAGCCAAAGCAACCCAGGAGTTTATTAAAGCAAAGAAGTGGAATATTCTTGAATGGCCAAGTCAGTCACATTTATATTAAGGGCTAAGTGACAGATGTGTGACATTAGAAAGAATGATTGTTTAGGGGAACAGTGACCTTTAATGCAAGCTGCCAGAGATAAGCGGCTCGAAGCACGCGATCATTTCAGTTGATAACTGCTGGGAGAATACACCAGCGTATTCTCGACGGCTGAACTTTGCTTGATAAATAGGTTTTTGGTGTCCGATTCTGGATCACGTTTACGCTCGTGCAAGCGAGTTTCCGATTTTGCTTTTGCTAGTTTCACTGCATCCATGTTCTATAGTTACAATATTTTGCAGAGCCCGATGCCACTATAGTAGACTGGATTACATCCCGCCTGCTGGCTGGCCACTTTTTCCTCTGTTTGGTCCATTGAACCGCCCCACTATTTGAATAGGGGCTCAATAAGGTCTGGCGCGGGAAGAGGTCAGAAGTGTTCACAACCCCTACCAGGCATGCGCACTACACTAGCACATGCGCTCCTCACTCATTCTATTAGTGCTGACGCCTCATATGAGGTTAAGAGGCTTTAATGCACACCAGCACAGCATGCCACACTCTGCAATCTAGAGGCAACCCGTTCCATACTCCCAGGTAACTTTTGTTTCTTATGTAACTTATGCTGTGTTCCTATCCTTTCTAAACTCCATTAGATTGGCGATATCATTTTTAATCTGGTTTACCTTTCCTCTAATCTGAACAGCAAGACAGCAACACTATTTATATGATAATTATTACACCATATTGCAACTTGATCTACTTGTTTGCAAAGGTATATTCTACCTTATTTATTTATATATCACTTTACCAAGAATATTTTGACACAAACCTCCTTCATTGAGGTATTCCCTCTCCACACCAGCAGTCAGCATTCTTTAACCTTTTGGGCCAATATAGCTTCACAATTACTTGGCTCCTTATATTTATCTATCTACCCAATATTATATTATTATTCTTCTACTTCATCTTTAATATAGACATTTCCTTCCCTTTTCTGCTCCAGATTTAACCTGTTGCTACTAATATCTCTCACAATTGTAAAAACATCCTGCCTATCGTGAATAGCCGTCATCTCATGTAAGTACCTTGACATTATAGAATAATAACACAGCACACAACAACAATACATTCATTAATATTCATATCATATAATATGTAATTCATATAATGTGTTTTTTTCTACAATAAACAGTTTTGGTTCTGTATACTTCATCAGTATATATTATATTACCTCTGGTATTCCGTCAATATATAGACCATGTATACTATTTCAACATAGTTCAAAAAAGCAATATATCGCTTTTTTTCACAATGTATATTATACCTCACAGTCTGATGATATGTATATATGTAAATGTGTTTATGCGTAGTTGTAAAACAAACGTTCTTCACCAAGTCTCCTGTGGAAGCCCAGGAGACGAAACGCATCGGGGAACACAAAAAAATGTTTATTTGCTGCTTTTATTTTTCTAGGGATTTTTTGTTTATTTTATTGGTTTATCTACCCACACTATTCAGCGGGAGCGACCATTATCTTTGTTATGTTCAAATGACGCTGTATACACAATTTAAAGTTACCTAATATATTGTCGCACTTTAAATACTCGGGCTATTTCTTTCCTTTTTTTATATGCTTATTCCAAGCTATTAGGGTATGTACCATAATTTTCAAATTAGGAATAGTGGATAGGGAACTTTTGCTTGTATTTCAAGGTTCCAAGTAACTGAGTTGATGTCACCGGAGGGAGAATGGAATAGTAGAAATTCTAGACTCAACCTTTCCTCCACTCTGCATGTCTCTGCAAAGGAAAGGAAAGGAAGAAAAAAAAAACCAAAGACTAAATGAACAATGTACTTACATAAAACTTTCAATCAGTAGTGTATCATAAGGGGCTATGCTATACATACTGTACATGTGACAACTTTGCACAGCTGTGACATCTGGAGGTGATGGAGTTTATACACCAGAGAACATTATTTCATAGTAAGGAATAATTCGCTGAATATAGGTTAAGGTACACAACCTCTCTCCCCTAGTTCATTTCAACTTGAACAGGAGGGGTGAACTAAATTGACAACTGAAATGACAAGAAAAATTGCAGCCCATAGCAGAATGTTTGTGGAAAAATTAAAGATTGCTGAACTCAACATTCTATGTGCTGGATACAGAGACAAGCAAGTGTCTAGTGTAGGAAATAGGAAGCCCCTCCAGGTTTATTAATGGAGTGATTAACACATATAACCTTCTTATTTCTAATGTTAATGAATGAATATTTTAGGTAGATGCCTGAGCTGCTGGAAGTTCAACTCTCCCTGCTGGTGAGTGACAAGAGGGAGCAGCAGTGTGGGCAGTGATAGAATGTGCGTTGGCAAAGTTTCCAGTTGTCAGAAAGATACAGTATTTTGGGCACTGGGTGGCAGGTAGTCTCAGAGTCAGGGATCCAATGTCAGGAGTGTTGAGAGACTGCAAAGTTACAAGTTGGGGGGGCAAGGGATTTCACTGGTAGGACTGCTGGGTGCCTTGGAAATAACAGTGCCAGGGTACTGGGTTCCTTAACCTCCTGGGCGTTTCACTGATGTCTGGATTTCTGTACCAAAAGCGGTACACTGTTTTCCATGAAATTTTTTTTTTAATTGTAGACCTGTAACTTACAGAAGTATGTCCAAACAAGGGTCTAGAAGATATCCTGAATATAATAAAGTTTGAAACGTACAATCATGTAAAAAAAAAATTAACTTTAATAATAAAATTAAATAAAAAACACAAAAATCAGCTTAAACAAGAATGCATAAATAAATAAAAAATACTGAAAATGCAATAATTCGGTATACTGTATAGTACTATATTTTCTTAAACACCTCCCTAGTGTAGTAATTTTTAAAACAGAGTCCAACGTCACATACCTATACACAAAACCACATAAATTTATTTTATATTATTTTGTATTGGATTGGATACAGGACTTTGTATTAAATCCAATACAAAATATTTGAATTTCCCGCTACGACCCCCGCCAACAAGCATATGCACTGACATAATCAGGAATCGCCGAGGGACGCGTACGCGAACGCCGAGTGTTCTAATTATTTCCGTACTTCCATGCAAAAAGCGTTACATTGTTTGCATGACAATTTATTTTAGATTGTAGGCTATAATTCTTAGGCATAACTCACTGAAATATGTCCAAAATTTAATAAATTTAATATTAAACTTAAAAAAAATTTTTTATAAAACGCTTATATATTATATATATATAATAAAATTATATATATAATATATAAAGATTTCTTTGTATTGAACTCAATACAGCTTTTTTGTATTGAATCCAATACAAAATGATTTAAATTTCCAGCCCCACCTCCCGCACGCACCGATGCATGCACTGACGTCACCGGGAAACCCGGAGATTGTCAGTGCACATGCCGGGAGAAGACAGAAGAGGACGGATGTCTCCGGAGGAGCTGCGGGGACAAGGTAAGTATTTTTATTCAGTTTTAATCCAATTGTCATACAATGTTGTATGACAATCAGATTGCACTGTAACGCTTGTTTCTATTTTTAGCTACCCCAAACCTGGTTCAGGGTAAACGCTTTCAGCAAGTTTTCTTACCCCGAACCAGGCTCAGGGTAACCGCCCAGGTGGTTAAAGGAACTGAAGCATTCTAATTGTAAGCCTGTAGGGAGGCTTATGTGGCTAATCAGCTGGCTTAGTGGCTAGCACTCTGGCCTTTGCAGCACTAAGTTACAGATTCAAATCTTGGCCAGGACACCATCTGCAAGGAGATTGTATGTTCCCCCCCGTGTTTGTCTAGGCTTTCTCCCACATCCCAAAAACATGCAGTTAGGTTATTTGGCTTCCCCTCAAAATTGGCCTTAGACTGTGTAAATGGCATATGACTATGGTAGGGACAGTTGGTGATACTGGTGATATAAGAACTTTGTAAAGTACTGTATAATATATCGGTGCTATATAAATACATATAAATAAAGAATTGTTTCCTCTAAACCATATTGTCCATCTTGCTAAGTGAAATGCGAGACTGTTTAGTTAGCATGAGCAGGAAGGTCACGGGGATAAAATTATCCATCGATCGCGGTTTACCGCGGTCCGGACTCGAGTGTGCGCGTACACTCGCCTCACTGCCAGCCGGATTCCTGCCTTCACAATAATAAGCAATATGGAGCGCGAATCTGCCAATTAAGGCGATTAGATTTCAGCTGCGCGATTAAGGAGGATCTGTTAAGCTCAATGGTGAGATCAGCCATTAGAAAGAATGATTTTTTAGGGGAACAGTGACTTTTAATGCAAGCTCGCCAGTGTAAAGCTGCCGGAGATGCGCGGCTCTGGCCGCGAGCTTTTTCAGTTGCTGAATAGCGCGATGGCGTACGATTTTGGATCGCGAATACGAATGCACGACCGATAATCCGATTCTGCTTGATGAATCAGGGGCATAGTATTTTGATCTGGACTGCTAGCCATTTTATCTGTGAACTCAGGAGAACACTTCTAAATATGGCAGACAGTATGTGCCTCCCATGTTTTATGAAACATCTAACTTATTAAATTTCAGCTAATATATGATTGAGATCTTGGCAAATGTGCTTTGAAGCAGTTCGGAGTTTAAAGTTTATCTGTGATCACAATCAACTTTTTAAACTAGCGTACATCTCAAGATAGTCAATTTCAAACTTATCAATATGCCTAATTTTTCTAAAATGTCCCCTTTCCATAGATTGTTTACTTTTTGATAGAAACCAACCTTACTTCAGTTGATTGTTCAGCAGTGCACAAAATCTTGTATTCTTTTTGTTACATCCTCTTCCTCTCTGACAGCTTTGCTTCATTAGATAAATGAGATAAGATCCTTGTTTGTAGGTCCTTCATTGTAGAAAACTCTGCTTTATCCTAAAATAGGCATCCTAACAGCCTAACAACAGTGGAGGGTAGAGGGGAAAGAAAGGCTGTTAGGCCTCATTACCACTGGTGTTAAAAATTGTTAAAAATTTTCTGCTAGCAAATGCTTGTGTTCCATGTTTATGTGCAGGTTCTAGATATTATTGCACATTGTGCGTTGCACATTAGGTTGCAATTTCTATGCTTGTGGGTTGAGATCTACAGTAAATGAGGTATTGGTCCCTTATTTGTTTTTTTTAGAAGACTCCTAATTTCTTCACTGTAAAAAATAGGTAAGCACTATCATCATCATCATTTTCTCACTTATAAGTTCAAATATATACACACATTTAGAAAATAACACTTATTATTATTTTTGTTCAACTCTTTTGCAGATAGTTTGGACCAGTTCATCTTGATGGTTCTCAACTGTAGTCTACAGAGGTCTTGCCATAGGGTTCTCCTGTACAGGCAGTGTAAGTTCAGAAAAGCTTTAAAAAATTGTAGTGTATACTGTCATATTGCATAACATGCACATGGTATTTCAATGCCTTGGCCATTTTAAGGGTGGTAAAACCATACATCAGCCAGTGAAGAAGTATTGTTACAATATGTATCCAAATGACAATTTTGAGCTCATTCAGTCCCTCTCCAGGCTAACAGTATTTGATCCAAACAAACTAACAATGTCTCACAAAATATACTCCCATTACCACAAATAAAATCTCTACCCAATTAATTAATGCTTGAAATACATGTAAACATTAATATTTCATTTATATATTAGAAACTTTATACAAATAGGACAGAAAGGATTTTATTACCCAGTACATGCAAAACAAATCACATCTACAATTTCATATATCATATAATAAGAACACATGCAGATTGACGTCCACATTAAGAACCAAAAATTGTACAGGTTGTATAGGGCCTCCAGCATAGATATAGTGAGGTTGGTTTACTAAATTAATATGAACTAAATACAGGTTGACATTCAAAAATACGGCAACCTCCGGACCTGAGTAGTGCTGGATTTTCCAAAATTCATGATTTTTTATAATGTTATATAGTTATATATGCTGTATATATTTATCACAAAATGACTACCTGTACAGTCCTTTAAATGGATTCTGAAGCCATAATGGGGCTATACAGCAGCAAATAAATCAGAAGGAATGAGCAGGAAAGCACAAGCAAGCAAGGCCCAACAGCTGATTCTGAAGTACACCGCCATCAAAACATAAACAGCGCCTCCAGAAACAGTGTAAATTCGAAAATGCGCTCAGAAATCCATGCCAGAAATCTGAAGGAACTGGATTATCAATGGCTGGATTTTTGAATGTCAACCTGGATGAAAATGTGAATTATCACATTTAATTATATTGATAACATATGTACTGACGTCAAATAATGATTGATTTTGATTGGTGTAGACTTATGTGGATGATTAAACATTAGGCTAAGTACACACGTCCAATGCTTCCTGTCCGATAATCGGCTCAGGGCTGATATCGGACGAGAATCTGGCGTGTGTACAGCGCCCTTCGTCCGAACGGTCGTCCTGGCGGATCCATGGACGATGGACAGCGAACGATCGTAATGGAAGCAAAGAGGGAGAGCGCGTAGTGGGGTGCCTCTCTGTCGTTCTCCCCCTCCCCTCTCCATAGAGCAGATTGGTGCTGTATGTACAGCACTGGTTCATGCATCATGCAGTTGTTGGAAAGGATCGTGAAAGATCCTTTCCAACAACAATTATTGCACATGTATGTATCCAGCTTTACTGCTAAAAATACATTTACATTCTAAAAATAGAAGACATGGAAAAAAGCCTAATTGTTAGATAGATAGATAGATAGAGAGATAGATAGATGCATGTATATATACACTTATATGTAAATTTATACATATTTTTAGATTAAAACACCAAACGCAAGCAGGCTTTCCCCTTGGGAATCAGCATTAGGCCGTTGTACTCATTTTTTTTACTGTGACATAGGTCATATACTTAAAAGCTTGCCGAAAGCGCCCTCTAGGGACACAGTACAGAAAGGGAGGCCTGGAGCATGCGAGTTAAAGGAGGATAGTGGAAGGCCAGGCATGATGACGGTGCAGACAGGCAGGGAGACAGCAGAGGGTTAATCATTAGGAAATGGCACGTGCAGAGTGTGGGGACAGGGGGATAGGGGGGGAAGAGGCACATGGAAGGGATGAAAGGAGGGGTCAATTAGTAATAAAAAGGTCAGGAATGAGACAATAGAGGCTTTTTACCAGGGACAGCAAGAAAGGAAAGTTTTTCCAGCCCTCGCTCCCCAATTTTTGTTTTGGTTTTGGCAATTTAAGTGTGGGGCGGTTGAGGTCCTCGGGGGAGTGGGTTGTTTTTTGGTGATATTTATGTCGGGGGACCCATCTAAGGTATGGAGTCCCCGGTGTGGTAAATTGTTGGTGGGGGGTCTGCACCAGGAGGGGTATGGCGTTCCTGAGCTGGATGTATGGGCGGCTGGGAACAATTTCATTGATACGGTGCAGAGCCCAAGGTTTTATAGAAGTGGTGGACCTTCAGAGGACCTGCAACTAAAATTGTATTCGGAGTTCTACTGAAAGTATTATTGTTGTTATATTGGTTATATTTTGTTATTGTTATTAAATTTGTTCAGTTAAAGTAATTTACATTTTGTAATGGTTATATATATTTATATATAGTTCTAATTAATATTTATACATCGTTATTATTCGTTAATATGTTATTTGATATGTTATGTTAAAATATTTGTTTAATAAAAGGCCTGCGGGCCATTTAAGCAACGTTGGTGTGTTTAATGTGTATGGGTGGGGAAGATAAGGTTTGGGAGGGGGAGGGGGAAGGGGGTATTTAAAGATTGAAGGGTTTAGTTTGGGAGCAAGTTGACCAAGCTATGTCTTGCCACAGTCATGAAAGCAAATTCATTTAGCAGGTTTTTCGTTTACTTCTAACTTTGAAAATATGTTTAACAAATATTGGGGTTTTTATAACGTCCAATATTACACTTTGCTGTGCACAGAATCCACAAGAAATTGTATGATGCATTGAAAGAACACTGTTCTGAGGCATTAGACTATGGTATGGACGTTATATTGGTAGCTCCAATGATTGGGAGAGTCCACCCTTTCCCAATCATGTTTTCATATTAGCATGCTCCCAGAAAGCATACTTGAGCATATACTCTTGCCATGTTTTATTCTAAATCACAAAATGGACAATTTAGGCATATTTTAGATTTTACCAGGTGCCATAGATTCTTTTTGGTTCCTACAAGACTTCTAGTTCCTGTTTTTCTATGCAGTTTGGATTATCCTGTGGCTTTTTGGAACCTGGTGACCAACCTGGACATTTTCGTACTTATTTTTGTGGCCTGTGACCCATTTTGCTCTAGGGTTCAGTTGTAGTTGATGTTCAAGGTATGAGGAAATTCACATTTTCTATCCATTTTTTTTCTGCCATGGACATTTTCTGACCTGAGACACAAAAGTAGTCATCTACTGCACACACTGTTTTTGCAATAATATATACATACACCCAATTTGTGATCACTACAAACAGGTACTGTACATAACAGTATCCACACAAATTTCTTTAGTATTTTAAATATATTTTAAGATTTTAATAACCTACTGCATTGGGATGATATAAATATTTTAAATTGGCATTTAATAATGTTGAGTTTTGGAAACTATTACTTTCATTTTTATCCTAAAATAATTTGTAGAAGTAGGAAGTAGGGGTCCTTCTTTAGTGAGGTGTTGAGGACAACAGTGTTTTACACATTCCTGTACCTCTGAGGTAATAGGCCTGTTTTAGTAAGTTCTCCAAAGCTGGAGAGAATACACTTACTGTTATTATCTACTAAATGTAAATGGAAGCAACAATTTTTTTTACAGCAACAATTAGGTACCAGTTCAAAACTGAAATCTGACTATGCTTAATATCCTATAGTGCAAATAGTGCAATATAGTGCATTTTACCAAGAAAGGGGTTTAAACAATATGGTAAGTAATTAACCCTATTCATCATCCTTAGGAACAAGCATTTTACTCTTAGGGGTTGTTCTTTTTGTCCCTTTTTACAGGTAACCAGCACTTAGTGTAAGATAGTGGCACATTTTTCCTCAATATTTTCCATGTCAGAGTACATTATGTTTGATTACTTACTTAGTTCAGACCATTATACTTAGATAATACCCATAAATAGTAATTATGTGTACGGCTGTTCCTAGTACCTGTTTCCATCTCACTTGCACGATTTCATTAGGCCATTGCAATTAATTGTGTGTGAAAGCTATTATTACTCTTACAAATCTATAATCGAACATGCTGTACAGTTATAGTCCTGAAATTATTTTTTAAGACATTGTACAGGACAATAATTACATAAACAAAGATGCATCTCCCAGCAAAAATCAAAATGAAAGTTTTATTAGTTCCTCAACCAGTGGTCTTTACTACCTACATAGATTCTAGTGTGGAAATAATAAATATTCAGTATTCAATAGTTACGAAATTGTACAGGTTAAAGTGACCGCTGTTTATCAGAGTCCAACAAAAAAAAAACTGCATAAAACACAGTCCAGTTTGCTTTAAAAGGCTGCACATTGATCAACATTTTCAACGTTATTTACTAAAAAACAATGACTATAATAATTGATAGCTGTTTATATAATATGCATTATGCCACTTTCTCCTTTTTTATACTACTTAGTAATCTAAAAATCTGAAATCTTAACAGCTAAAGAACATTTTCCTTCTGAAGGCTTTAAGTCTCTTTTCCTTTTGTTTTCATGTCTTTTGCCAGGACCTGTAATCAACCTGCAAGATTTCCCGCCACCAACTTAAAAACTGAAGGTAAAAAAAAATTCAGGTTAGTCATAAATGTTCAGAGTGCTTTAAATCAGCGGTCCCCAACCTGTGGTCCGCGGAACACTGGTGGTCGAGCTAAAGAGAATACCCTCGTTTTCCAGGTATAGAGGGGCATTAGTTGTATACTTGTCAAGGACCAATCAGCACTAAAACATTGGTAGTGCTTGCAACTTGTAGTTTACACTTGGCTTATAGATCTTTGAAGTTCTACATTGAAGTGAACTTGTTGCTTTGACCTGTGTGTACAAAGTACATATTTACTTTACTGCGGTATAACAGTCTTGCAGACCCCATCTCAACCATTCCACCACCCCTCCACTCCTCAGCTAACTCAATGGGACAAACACCAGTTTATGGTCAAATGGCCCACAGGCCTTTACTAATAACAAAAGCAGAATTTAAAAAACATAACAGAATAACCCCTCTCACACCAGTAAAATCTCTAAAAATTAAGGGAGGGAGGGTGAGAAACTCACTGCCCCGTCTGAAATTCTATGATCTTCCCTCTCTGACCCCTTGATTTTTAGAACCTTCTTATTACCCCTCAGCCTTGTCCCCTACCAAATCACCAACCAAACTTCCTGCCACCTCAAAACAACCTTTTATGTTCCCTGACAACACATAGAGGTCTTAACCTTTCCCTATGCTATCTGAAACAATCAAAAATGTTTTTACATACACCTTAATCATCTGTCAGAAGGCATGTAAAATGTTTTGCAAAATTTGAAATATATAGTATGTATAAAGCCATCCTTTTGTCTAAGCTACCTCATAAAAGGAAAGTAAATATTTATTTTCTAAATCCTTGAAGATTATTGTTCTAAAGGTCAAACCTACACACCTACTGCATTCATTATACACTACAGGATTACTAAATTAAATGTTTCCAAGATAACTAGAAACTATTAATAACCATTTAATAACCAGGGATAGTGGATATTGGTATTAATTACTATATCACCACATATTTTGATGCCAATACATAATTAACCACATGACAAATAGGACATTTCTTCACACTGTTATTTACCTAAAAATAGCCAGGGTATTGCATTATGGTCACCAGGTTTTTTTAGTGCCACAACTAAAGACCAACCTGTGATAACAGGCCAACCACTAATCACACTGCTTGGATGGAACATTTTTTAATCCAACCTGCAGTGTCAGACATTGTTTTATAGATGTTTTTTATTTTTTTGCATGTGTTGATTGATTGTAGATAGAAATATTGAATTGCTACTGGCACAGAGTCATTAATTCATAAGGAAAGACCTGGAAATCCATCCACTCCAGTGTTTCTCAACATTTTTAGCATGGGCAAACCCTTGCAATTACTTTCAGGTCTACAAAGAACCCCTGCTATGATTACTATTTCCACAATTCAGAGAGTTTTCCTGGGTAATCTCTCAGATTGATCTTCTCCCTTAAAGTGGAAACTAAACTCACCTAACCTCCAGGGCTGTGATGTCCACAAACTCTTTTGGTGGTGCCCACATCCGGTCTTCTTTCAGGTTTGGGGCTGTAGTAATTGGCAGCAGTGGTATGAAGGAACTCCTATACATGAGCCTTGATTTCTCTTGGCAAAATGCCAAAAAAGGGACACTAAGCTGTGTAGTATGAGAAAGATTCAGAAGGGGAAAGTGGAGTCCTATATTGCAAAGCTTGAGACTTTTGCAGCGAAATTCCTTTTTTTAAGGTTATTTATTCACTTTGATGCAGTAAACCAGGAAATAGCACAGTTGGTCAAAACTGCACATCTACCCTTCACTTAACAAGTCAGGGTGCTCTTGTTCCGATGAAAAAGGGGCCAAATTAGCTACCTTGCCTAGATCACAATTGCTGCATTACTCTGTATTACTGTAAATCTATAGGATTAGCTGAAAATCAACATAATTTACCCATTTTACTTTTTACCAGGCTGTGCATTCTTAGTTTTTCGCTTTGGTGTTTTGAACATATATATACTGTATGTATATGTATATATATATATATATATATATATATATATATAAATAAATATAAATATATATATATTGAAAACGCAGGATAACACAGAGCAGGTCCATAGAATTAATTTGAAATATCTTTTACCATAATGACCCATATACGATGTTCCAATTTCAGTATAAATGATGAAGAGGCATTATTGAAAAAGATTAACAGAAGCCTTCGATTATGAAACATAAAATAAATGCAGCACTTAAGTTCTTTACAATTGTTTATGAGACTTACAACATTTGAACCTATAAGATTACTACTGTTGTAACCATAACATGTTCTTGTTAAAAGAAATTATTTAATCTATGGGGCTTTTTCAGCCTTTGATGTGTAGAAAGTTATGTCAGGGCCATGCTTAGGTATTTCCTAAAGTTGCAACATACCAGAATCGTTTACTGTTTCCTATGAGAAATAATCTACAAATGTATTGCCAGTAAAAACAGATATAGGAGGAAAAATCCTGTAATGTACATTTAATGTATAAGGGTTTGAGCAATACATATAGGTAATATAAGGAAGATTAATATAATACTTATTGACATGGTAAACTGTGTTTTACAATGTGACAAATTAAACCAAAACTTTTCTCTCCTCATAGATAGTTCTGCTGCTTAGATTCAGACAAATATAAAAATCAGCTGAAACATTAAAAATTCAAAAAATAGAATAGAATCTCCTATAAAATGGTCCTTTCCAGTTTTACTAGCCAGCCGATCTATAGCTAAAGTGCTGTAATTACACCTATACTATTACTGTGGTAGAGTTTTATAGTATACATTTAAAAATAGTTTCTATATTAGGTTGCTTAAGTGCAAGCATTCAAAGTAAATAATCCGTTCCAATCCATCTATAATCTCATTTTAAACAGGCAAGCCAGATGTTGCGAGGTTGGTTTCTCACATGGGAGGAAAGCTCTGGAAATCTTTTAGTTATGTAAATAAATCTAAAATAGTTTTTACAATTTTACTTAAAGTATATTTGTTTCAGGAAGTAGCAAAATAACAGAATCAACAGATAATAAAACTAATAAAATAAAGCAGGGGTTATAAAACAGGTCTTAAACAGTAATAAAACAAAGGTAAAAAATAAAACAGTAATAAAACAAAAGTGAAAAATAAAGGGTCCAGAGAAAGAAGAATAAGAAGAAAACTGCGTGGAGGGCCTATTTAATGAGTAATTGGGAGTACTTATATAATTGGATAGTGATTGAGTTTTGAAGGCTGGTAATTTGGTTTTTGAATGAAACCATTTTTGGAACCATCTTTGGTGTGGTGTCCCCTGTTTAGGTGGGCATGGTACATGTCTGCTGTATGCAAGAACCCATTAAACCAATACACTTCTTCCCCCCTAACAACAGACACAGGTATGGTGAAAAATGTAAATTGTACGTTTATTGCTTGTCCAACTTTAAACCATATAAAACTGTGAATTTTATTTACATTGCAACCATATATATCATTAACAATCAGGTGACACAAATTCCTCCCCTCAGGTGGCAGGTCCTCGCAGGCCTTAACTCATTCACCACCATTTTACACCTGTATTTGCGTTGACTGATATATTTGACCGGCTCCCAGATGCCACTCCACCGTCTCGGGAACAATATCAATCTCGCATATCATAACCAACCTTAACACCTCTTAACCCCCTTAAAACATTTTGGAGACCCCATACCATAGATGGCTCTCCACAAACCAAGACTTTTACCAATCCAACTCCACCAGACCCTGTCCCACGAGGACCTTACACCCCGCAAGGCCCTAAGTATTCCACCCTGCAGTCCCAGAAACCACAAATCAATCCCCATCGCATTTAAATTAACTCCACCACCTTGTAAATGTAATGGATAATTGACCTCTAACACTTGATGGCAAACAACAATGCCCCCATTCCTGACAATAAACCCCCCAACTTCCCAATTAACCTTAGATCTGGCCTTGTTCAGCCTGGTTACAGATTGTGCCAACCGCCACCAGGTCCTGGCCACAATCTCCGACCAAACCATTATCATTTCTGGGAAGTCCATGCACAACCTCAAAAAGTCCCACTTAATGTCCTTGATAAGTTCTCTCATGGACCTAACCCCCAAATCATTGCCATCGACATGAATAACTACTATATACGGTGGCCTGTCCAAAATGGACAACCTTTGTATTTCTGGCAGCACTCTACCCAATAACATGCCATGGACCCCAATCCAGCGAAGCACCCCATCTTCTCGTGAAATGCCCAACAGACAACCCTCAGGGTGCACCTCTGCTCTCCTGGCTCCCCAGCACACGTAGGAATGACCTACGATCCAAATTAAGCCTGGAGCCGCTCCTAAAGAAAGACAAACACAAAAAACACTAACGTTATCTACCTTGAACCCCCCCCCCCCTTTCAGCACGTTTCCAACAAATGCAGCCTCACATACAACCTATACTGCATTGACTCCCACCTTCCATTTCTTTTTATCATATTGTCACCTAAACCCCATCTGGCTGCCTCCATTGCTGCCCCAATGCGAAAAGAGTAGGTTGCGTACTTCCGTTCCACCAGCCTCTCCAGCAAACACTATCTGAACATCGCCAAGAACTGATATCTAGACAAGGACGACCCATCCACATGCATCAAGAATGGTCCTCCTTTTTTGGGCCGAACCCGCATCAATTCCTTTACTACCATTACCGAACAGGCCCCAATTCCCCGTCCTGCCCAGCTCCACCCGAAAAACCCTCCCTTCCATATCAGTCTTGGACCTTCAAATATGCACCCAAACCATATCCTTCCCGCACCTAACATCTTCCACTTGCAATCCCCCAACGGATGTTTTTGACATACTCACCAATTCGCTGATCCGAAATGCCCCAAAGAAGGTCAATACAAAGGCCGCCTGAAACAACACCGTCTCATATTCTGACATACAAGTCCTCCCCAATCTGTGCCATAATGTATTCAGCAAATCAAAAGATACCGGACGCCGGATGTCAATCGCCACCCAGGCTTTTCGATAACCCTTCAGCGCCTGCCGCACAATAAACGATTTAGTAGCATCCCGTATAACCCAACATTTAAACCAAAAGGCCAAACTGGCCAATTTTTTATTCAACTCAGAAACCGACTTACCTTGTTCAATGGCCCTGCAAATAAAACATGGAACCAAACATGCATACTCATCAGTAGAACGAGCACAACCAAACTCACCGCAAAAATTGCTCCATAGTTACATAGTTACATAGTAGGTTAGGTTGCAAAAAGACATAAGTCCATCAAGTTCAACCACTAGGGAAATAAACATATCCCAGATATAAAACCCTATAAGACATAGTTGGTCCAGAGGAAGGCAAAAAAAACCCTGGTACAATTTGCTTCAACAGGGGAAAAAAAAATTCCTTCCTGATTCCATGAGGCAATCAGATGTTCCCTGAATCAACAGTCATTGTTAATTTTACTTTAAAGCCTTAATACCCAGTTATATTCTGTGCTTCTAGAAAAACATCCAGCTTTTTCTTTAAGCAATCCATAGTTGTTGCTGAAACTACTGAAGGAGCCGATTCCACATTTTCACAGACCTTACAGTGAAGAATCCCTTCCTTATTCGGAGCTTAAACTTCTTTTCCTCCAGACGCAAAGAGTGCCCTCTTGTTCTTTGTACTGATCTCAAGGTGAATAATGGGGAAGAGAGTTCTCTATATGGACTGTATTTATACAGGGTGATCATATCCACCCTTAAACGTCTCTTCTCAAGGGAGAATAGATTCAGTTCAGCTAATCTTTCCTCATAGCTGAGCTCCTCCATTCCTTTTATTAATTTAGTTGCCCTTCTCTGCACTCTCTCCAATTCCACAAAGTCCTTTTTGTGAACTGGTGCCCAAAACTGGAGTAGATATTCCAGATGTGGTCTGACCAATGTTTTGTACAGGGGCAGGGTAATATCTCCATCTCTGCAGTCGATTCCTCTTTTAATTCATGAAAAAGTACTAGCTTTAGATATTGCAGATTGGCATTGCATGCTATTATTAAGTCGGGGAGGCTGATTCATCAAGAAGGTCGCTCGCGCATCGGAATTCGCGATTCAAAATCGGAAGCTGTCGCGCAATTCAGCAACTGGATGAGCTCGCGACCGGAGCTGCGCATCCCCAGCAGCTTTACACTGGCGAGCTTGCATTAAAAGTCACTGTTACCCTAAAAAAGCATTCTTTCTAATGGCACACATATTACCCTTAGCCCTAAAAAAAACGTTTGTGCTGTTCAAATGTTTAAAACATCTATATTTTAAAATGAGTTATTTCTTTTCTGTTAGGCAAGAGTTAACCGAGTTCAACTCCTCTACATAGGCGCCTAAATAAAAGCTTACGATGCTTGATTGGAGGAGCGGCCCGCGGGTAAATCTTGCGACTATCTTGCGACTGACCATGCGAAGCTATCCGACTAGATTTTCCCTCAAAAGTCACAAGTACACACACGTTCTTTTGTTTGCTTCTTATGTATATGTGTGTGTGTATATATATATATATATATATATATATATGTGAGATGACATATTATGAAGTGTTTACTAGTATATATACAGCTTGATCTCAATTAGTTTGCAGTGTTGCAAAGCAAACCAAAAAGTATAAAAACAGTGCAACAAATGTAACAATAAATTAATTATTTTGTGAATAAGACAATGTAACCTAAAAAAGTAGCACTTACCCAAAAGAAGATAAAGCATTAAAGATTCTAATTGACCTGTAATGGACTGTAGATATGCACAGAACAGAGAGTAGGTGTGTGCTAATTAATTGCTATGATCTCACCATTGACAGCTTAACAGATCCTCCTTAATCGCGTAGCTGAAATCTAATTGCCTTAATTTGCAGATTCGCGACCCCTATTGCTCATTATTATCAAGGCAGGAATCCGGCTGGCAGTGAAGGCGCGTGTACGAGCGCACTCGGCTCCAGACCGCGGGAAACTGGCTCTCTGGAAGCGCGAACATACGCGTGTCCAGCGTACGCACATTTCATTGATGAATCAGGCCCTATGTGTCAAGGTCCCTTCCGTGACTGAGGTTAAAAGATCTGTGAGACAAGCTGCACGTAAGGTAATCTGACAGTCTCTTTGTTTTTACTTGTTTCTGTGTTGTTGTTTGTAATGACCACACCCCTTGTATCAGCTGCAGCTGGTGGTCATTACTGTTCCTTCATTTAGTCTGGCCTCACACTTCGTGCTATGCGGTTGATATTCACTTCTGGGATGTGGAAGAGCTGGTGTGTTGTCCTATTCAGGGTTCCTGCTCCTCCATTTGCTATTTAAGATAAGTTGAACTGCTTTTGGTCTTTTTGTTGTTCTATTATTGTTACTAGGCCTCAGGGAGATGCTGGTTCTTTCCTCAGGGAAGGAACCAGTAGTCTCAAGCCCAGTCACTATTCCTAGGGCAATTCAGGGCAACTAAGGCCTAGGTTCCAGTGTATGAATATTCCCAACCTCAGGGGATATTCATACTGACAGAAGTTAGGGCTAGGTTAGGGTGTCCGTAGGGTGTGACCGTTTCCTTCTCCCTAGCCTTTGAAGGCCTAGTCCCTTGTATTTATCCTTTTGTTTTCCTCCCCTCCCATATTATGCGTGACACTATGATCTACCAGAACCCCCAGATCCTTTTCCATTTCTGACTCCCCCAAATGTATTCCCCCTAGACAGTATGAAGCATGCATGTTGTTAGCTCCCAAGTGCATAATTTTACATTTATCTATATTAAATGTCATTTGCCACTTGGCTGCCCAATCAAACAGTACATCCAGGTCTGCTTGTAGAATATAGACATCCTGTATATACCTAATTCCATTACATAGTTTGATGTCATCTGCAAACACAGAAATGGTATTTTTAATCCCAAACTCTATATCATTTATGAAGATGTTAAACAGTTAAGGTCCCAACACTGAACCCTAGGGTACACCACTAATAACCTTAGACTATTCAGAGTATAAATCAATAATTACAACTCTCTAGATGCGATCTATAAGCCAATTCTCTATCTATTTTCAGATTGACTTTTCTAAACATATCGACCCTAACTTGCATATTAACCGTCTGTGGGGTACAGTGTCAAATGCTTTAGCAAAGTCCAAGTACAGTATATCAACTGCTATTCCACTGTCTACCTGTTTACTTACTTCCTCATAAAAAGAGAGTACATTTGTTTGACAACTTCTGTCTTTCTTGAAGCCATGCTGACTATTACTTATAATCTTATTTTCTAGCAGAAACTCCTCTATGTGGCTCTTTATCAAACTCTCTAAGACCTTTCCAACTTTGGATGTTAAACTAACAGGTCTGTAGTTACCTGGTAATGACTTTGCTCTCTTTTTGAAGATAGGAACCACATTGGCCTTACCCCAATCCATCGGTACCTTGCCAGTGACTAAAGAGTTTCTAAAAATTAGAAATAATGGCTTTAAAATAACTGAGCTCAGCTCTTTGAGGACACATGGATGTAATCCATTAGGTCCTGGTGCTTTGTCAACCTTAATTTTTCCCAGCTGTTTCTCAGTCATATCAATTCTGAGCCATAGTTACTCATTTAAGGCAGTGACCTTGCTATTATGAATTTGGACTTGAGCTCTGCCATTTTCCTTCATGTACACAGAGCTAAAAAAAAGTGTTTAGTAAACCGGTCTTGTCTTTATCCCCAGTTACCAACCTAGTGACATCCTTTAAGGGGCCTACATGCTCAGATCTGAACTTTTTGCTATTAATATATTTGAAAAATTTTGGGGGGTTTGCCTTACTTTCCTTTGCAATCTGTCTTTCATTTTGAAGTTTTGCACATTTTATCTCCTTTTTACATCTTTTGTTATATTCTTTATAGGTTTCAAATGAAGGTGATCCTTCATTTTTTTATTTTTGGAATGCCCTTTTCTTGTTCCTTATGGCTTTTTTAACATCAGCTGTAAGCCACAGGTTTTAATTTTAGCCTCTTAAACGTATTACCCATTGGAATATATTTTTCAGTTTGCTTTTGTAGAACAGACTTGAAACATTCCTATTTCTGTTCTGTGTTCTTTGAGAACAATATTGTCTCCCAGTCCAAGTGACAGGGAGACGCTTTTAATAATAGAAAATTTGCTCTCTTAAAATTAAATGTTTTTATCTTTCCTGTTTTTGCTTCCTGATTACAGCTTACATTAAATGAAATCATAATATGGTCACTGCTACCCAGATTCTCTTTTATTTGCACATTTGTTACAAGCTCTGCATTGTTAGAAAGAACTAGGTCCAGCAGAGTATCATTTCTAGTTGGAGCTTCTATAAACTTTACCATAAAATTATCTTGTATTAAATTCACAAATTTCCTCCCTTTTGCTGTTTCTGTAGTGCCATTACTCCAGTCAGTGTCAGGGTAGTTGAAATCTCCCATGATTAAAACACTTCCACTTTTTGCTGCTTTTTCTATCTGTGCTAGTAGTTAATTTTCTATTTCTTCCTTAGCACTAGGGGGCCTATAGCAGACTCCAATCATTATTTGTGTGTTATTCAATCCCACATTCAACTCCACCCATAATGCCTCAACCTCATTACTTGTTACCGCCGCAATTTCTTCTTTCACATTCACTTTTAGATCACTTCTCACATACAGACAGACACCACCACCCTTTTGTTTGACTCTGTCTTTACGAAAGAGAGTATACCCAGGAATATTGACAGCCCAGTCATGCGAAGAACAAAGCCAGGATTCAGCAATACCAACTAAGCCATAATTCTCCTCACTCATTAAGGCTTCCAACTCCCCATGCTTTCCACACCTTTGTGTAAGCAGACCATGTAGACCTAGCTACTGACCGCTAAAGAAGCGCCATCACAATCCTGTCACAACTTCCCAAAATTCCTGAGGGCAAGGAGTCCCCAATCTCTCTGCCCCTGGCGCCAATTCTCGAAACTTCCGCCTCGGCAACTGATGCAAAGCATCCACAACCACGTTAGATTTGCCCAGAATATGCACCAGCCACAAAAACACATTAGGGCAGACACAACAAAACCAAATGTCTAAGCAAATATATCACTGGTGGGGATGAAGCTGACCATTTACCGCCTCCACCACCCCCAAATTGTCACTGTGAAAACAAATACACTTGTTAGCAAAATGACAACCCCATAGTTTCACTGCCAACACAATTGGGAACAATTCTAACAGAACCAAATTACCCACCAAACCTGACTCTACTCATTTCTGCGGCCAAGGGCCCATTCTACTCATACCATGCGCCCTGAAAACATGCACCATACCCACCTGACCCCGCCATATCCTCCAAAATCACTGGCCCTGACATCCATAGTGCCCTCCCGTTACACTCCTCCAAGAATTTCTGCTGACTACCAAATCAACTCAGCACTCAGCCTGACATAATGACTCAGGCATCGAACCCCCGCAGTCGCCGCCACTAACCGTTGTGCAAAAATCCTCCCCATAGGCATTATTTTACACGCAAAGTTAAGCTTAGAAGAAGCTTAACACCTCGCACAAACTAGACCCCCGTGGGCCCACGCACAAGAAATCGTCCAAAAAAGGCAATACAGATCACACTAAATCGCACTCCACCCACTCTAGAAACATACTAAACACTTCAAACAGCGGGCAGGAAACTGAGTAACCCATGGGAAGACACTGATTCACAAAAAACCTACTGTGCCATGTGCAGCCCAACCACTTTTGACTCTCGGGGTGGACCGGCAGCAACTGAAACGCGGCCTCTTTATCCACCTTTGCCAAAAGCACCCCTTTTCCATACTTCCTCACCCAGCCAACTGCGCTATCAAAAGCATATTAAACTGAGCAAAGCTCTGGATCAATCACGCATTACCCTAACCCCCTGTAGATATGACAGGTGGTGAATCAATCTAAATTTCTTGGCCTCCTTCTTATTTACCAACCCCAATGGAGACACCACCAGATCCCCAACAGGGGGTTAGGTAAAAAGACCCGCCATATGCCCCAAACTCACCTCTATTTCCAGCTTCTCCCTTACCACCTCCGGGTATTGCAGGGCCGACCTCAAATTTTCGGGTACCGACGGAACTTGCACCATATTGCATGAGATCCTAAAACCTACTGAAACCCCTCTTCCAATAACCGGGCCGCCATCTGGTCCGGGTATCTATTTAGGAAAGGGCGCATCCTTTCTATGTTCACTGGGGTCCTCCCTTTTTCCAGGACCATCCCTCTTTTGACTGACATGTCGCCCATAGTGAGCAAAACTATTCCCCCCCTCTGCATCCGATACACTCGTGCCAGAAACAACAGGAGTTGCCAAACTTACATCCCCCCTTGTTAAACTGCCAGCAAGTCCCCTTTCTTCGTAGGGCCGAAAAACTGGAGGAGTTCTGGCTTCCGGTCCCCTGAAAAATTGTTCCCACTTCAAGGTAGGGCGGACCGCCATCCTTTGCCTAAACTCTTCATCATACTTCAGCCAGGTCTGTCCCCCATACACCCCATAAGCCTCACTGATACCCTCCAAATATCCAAAAAGAGCCGAGCAATGCTCAGGCGCCTTTTCCCCCACCACACTTACTAAAATGGAACAGGCCTGCAGCCAGTTTCCAAATGTGCACCGGATCAGGCGATGGCGCCAATACTCCTCCTCACCTTTCTTACCCTCGCTGCCCCCGCCCTATCCAAAATAAAACGCTCAAGTGAAAATATTTTACTGTACTCCCCTCGCCAAATCTTTTCCAGCACTTCTTGTTTCAAGTGAGATCCCAAAGGGCCCTCGAAACATACATATACATCACCACGCGCACTATCCCCCACACTCACCTGATCCGATTCTGACAAATTGGTACTGCTAGAACCTTGTCCCACGCTGTTGTAGCTCAAGGTACCTGCTCCACCCCCCCTTTCAAGCGCTCCCCTCACCAACACCCCATCCCCCTTCTCAAATCCATCCCTCCACCACACCTCCTCTCACTGCACTTTGGTACCAGAGGGCCACCAGCCGCAGCAGGGGACATGCTGGCGCCCACTGCAGACACTTCTTCCCGCTGGGCCCCCACCCCGGATCCTGCCATGAGGTGAGGCCCCATGCTCCTGCATTCCAGAAGAATGGGAACCCAACCTGGGCATTTTAGACCCAGGGCTGCACCCCCAAGGGCTCCGCCTTTGATTCCTCCGCAATTACTCCCACTCCAGTCGATGCCTGTTTGAGGGTCTCAACTGCATCCATAATTAAGGTAACAGATCTTGACTTCACTTTTCAAAAATTCTTACCTTGGCCCCTACTCTCCCATCCTTATACACTCATCTTTGCCCACCCATTGTTTTCCTTATCTTCCTATCATATCATTTTTCCCCCATCATGCCACTTCCCCCTCTTCTTCTATTTACACAAACTTCTGTCCTTCCCCCCTCAGTCATGCTGGCCCCTAGCCTAGCTAGCCTCGATGCCTTTTGGTCAACTTTAGCTGACATTGGCACTGAATTGGTGTTGCACTTAGGAGTAAAATATAGATAAAATTGTTTTGTGGTCACAGGGAATGTTTATTGTTTTTCATGGGGCCTACGAAGGCATGATAGGGAGCGGGAGCATATGATTAGCAGTTTTTTTAGGTAAAATTTAATGAAACAAGGGGGATTCAAGACCACAGACATACTGCATGAAAAACCAAACCCGATTATTATCATCTGTTGCATCACATGCTGATGCAGTAAGTACATACCATACCAGATCGTTAAATGTTGTTTGCTAAAATGGTAAAGTTTTTCTACTGACTTGTCTCTCAGGGACGGTGAGCTCTGATTCACTTGAACTCATTGCACCAGTTGTCATACTAAACTTTATTGTTGTCATAATGAGTCTGCTTGAGGTAAGGATTAGAGATGTCTCTATACTCTCAATTACCAAAAAAAGTAATGAAATCTACATGTTGATCGCTCCCCTTCCATGTGGTGAATTACTTGACTTTAATTTGAGTAGATAGCTTTTTTGATTTATGTTATTAACATACATTTCAAAGAATAACTTGACACAAATATTTGTTATCATGTCCTAAATTAATAATACAATGAGGCCCATTAACTTCTATGCACTGTAGGAACACACATGTCTTTCTATGGGCTGAGGCTGTGCAGGAACTGCCTAATGCAGCACTGTAATACCTTTTTCAACACTGTGAACACACTACAGTGTGTTGTCTTGAAGTGCAGCACAATGTGCTCTGAAAGTGTGTTGGGTGCCCTTAACAAATAATGACACCACACTGCACAAAATATGTTTATGCCAAGTACTGTGCAGCTGCAGGTACACTCAGTGCATAAATGTGAATAGGCCTGTGGTGTACAGATGTTGTTGTGCTACCACTTATGTCGAAAAATGTTTTGTACAGAAAACAAATATCATTAAAAAATTTTAAAAAACAAAAAAAAAATCACAAAATTTAAAAAAAGATCTTTTAAAGAAAAATACCTACCATGTGTAGCAAGTCATTTAAGCCAACCTGGTATCCATTTTCTTTAACAAATGTTTCAGTTTTTCCTAATGGAAAACCCTGATAGAGATTTCACACTGAAATACCCTGGAGGGCTCCCCTACAGCAATTATTCTGCAAGCAACATTTGTATCTAGTGATGCAATACTATTATTATTAAGGATGTGGTATAGGTTTAGGACTACCTTGGGTTCAAGGCTTTCCTGCATTTTCATGGTTCAGAAGTTCTGGCAAAACTGTGGCAGATTTAGCCAGCTGATTAGGGTCAGTTAGGTGACTACATTTTTTCTGCTGACTCTGAGCAATCAACCTCTTTGTTGCCATATTATTTGGAGGGAGCTTTTTGGCTTCCATTTTATTTTGTGGTTGATTTGAGGTCACATTTAGCTTCTACCATGTCAATTATTTATTAGGTTTTGCTGCAAAACATTCTCTTAAACATTACACCCAGACCCTTATCCTAGTTCATGTAGCCTGGCTGACTAGAAAAAGGTAAAATGGCAACATGCACACCCCCCTGTTCAGTACTAATTCTCCTAACATTGGAGAGTAGAGGGAGAACAAAGGGAAAATGAACCAGTGTTTCAAAAGATTAAATCAGAGTCAGGTACCTAGTCCAGGGCTCCCAAGAAATGTGTTTCTTGCCCGTCCGTTCTATAATAAACAATTTGCCTGCTCGCAAAGGGACTTCTGCAATAATAAACCTGCCTGCCTGTTGGGTTTATTTACACTATTGCATTGCAATAACACAAAACACAGCTGCAAACTTGGGTGTGCTGGGTTATTTTAGTGTTTTTGCCATCCATGCTCATTCACAAAATTCATTCATTTATTGTTACATCTGTTGCACTGTTTTCATACTTTTTGGTTTGCTTTGCAACACTGCAAACTAATTTAGATCAAGCTGTATATATACTAGTTAACACTTCATAATATGTCATCATACAATATTATAAATTGTAAAAAATTGTCACCAAGCATTTGTGATCTTATTAAAATGTCATTGTAGTTTGGCTTGATAGAAATCAAATATTTGAAAAAAGGATTGTTGCCAAAGATGTTTTAATACATGTATCAAGAAACATTTAGTGATTTTACTTGTCTGTGTATGTCAAAATACATTTAAATGCATATAAATACATATGCATTTTCATTATTACTATTTAACTGGACTGGTGTGTTGGGGGTTCATCAAGTAAGTTTGCTTGCATGGTTTACATTAGTATTGGTCGAATAGGTCACTATTCGATTCGACCGCTATTCGGGTGATCGAACATCGAATTCGAACTCTATTAAGTCAATTGGGGGAAAATTCGGGTTGTTATTCGGGTCGGGGGAGAGCTTCTACAGCCTATAAATACATTTAAAAAGACATGTCAAGACTCTCCCAGCTCTGCACAACACTGTACAAGTAAAAATAAAATAAGGAAGTCTTTTTTCTGTTGCTGGCAAGTAGTTTTGGTCAAATAGCTCATGCCATTTTATGGGTCGGCCAAGGGAACTTGGGTATTTTACACGGTCTCCGAATGGATGGATCAACGAGATTCCAATCCGTACCTACTATGTAGTGAAACCACATGATACGGAACAGGCTCGGCGGAATCAGCTGGGAAAGAAGACCCTGTTGAGCCTGAGTCTAATCTGGCATCTAGAGCTGGGTACTGGGCAGTGGGCAGGCAGCACCAGTAATAGCATGAGGAGGAAGCGGCAGGCCCTGAGACATAGTGTGTATGGCTGTGTTACTCCTCCTGCTCTTACTGCTGCCACCTGCCCACTGCCCAGTACCCAGCTCTAGATGCTAGACTAGACTCAAGATCAATAGGGTCTTTTTGCCCCATTGATTCCGCCAAGCCCGTTCCTCTTCATGTGGTTTCGCTACATAGTAGGTACGGATTGGAATCTCGTTGATCCATTCATGTCTTCAATAACTACAGCTTCGACACTGTCCATATGGGTGATGGCCTCAACCTCTCATGCCGTCCTTGCTCCTTCCCAGGGCCCAACGCCTCCTCCTCATGCTGTAACTGATGCCGCCTGAACAGTTGCACAGTTCCCAACTCTGGATGCCAGTTACCAATGCTGTCCACGCTCCGTCTCAGAGCCTCTTCCTGCTCTTCCTGCTGCACGGCCCAGGCTTGATCAATATGAGGCATCAGGATGCAGGTATACTTCCGATGAGCCAGCTGATTCGAGTGCGTGGCATTTTTAACCCTGGAGCGCAGGTCAAAGCGTAAGTGGAAGTGCATGTCAATCACATCCAGTTGGTGGAAATATGCCAGTGTGGCCCTGTAGAAATTCCCTTCTATGATGTCCCAGCACACTTTAGGAATCTGGTACTCTAGCACTTCACCAGCTTTGAATCCAAGAGACATGGACGTGTTGCATATCACCAGACATTTGGGGCTCAGCACCTCGGTGAGCCGAATAAACAGGTGGTCCAGGTTGGTTTTTCAAACTGGCTCCAAAAGGCCGCTGCTTCCTTGTACTGTATAGGTGCAGTCCTGAAAACTACTGTACTCAGTTTGAGTGTTTCACCATTAGATAGATAGATAGATAGATAGTGTGTTACATACACGCAGCCAGAGTCAGGGTACCCTCCCTGAATGCATGCACAGTATAACACTTGTACTGAGAGACAGACACACAGACCCAGTGTATACTGCCGTATATAGTTTGTATACTGTGCTGCATATTACAAGCGTCACCACTGAAGGAAAGTGCTGCATACAACACACACAACGCACTTGCATTTTTGGTGTCAACCCCCCCCCAATAAAAAAATCCACCTATTATACATATTTACATATACATATTTACACTTTGTGAAGCATATTAGCTACAAGGTAAAAAAAGGTAATGCTTGGCTACATGCGCCACTCAAATTGCTGGCAGCAGCACGGGTAACTTTGGTGGCAGAAGGAGGAAAGGCAGCAGAGGAAGATCGAGCAGTTTGAGCTTGCTTCTTGGGCAAGCTCGATAATGGATGCCCACCACCAACAGCAGCGCTTCTTGTTCTTGGGTCTGCAGATAAAAACAAACTCATACTGCTTTGCTTGACACCCTGTAAAATATCACTCTGCATTCTTCACGTACCAGTGAGGCAAGTCATAGTCTTCCATCGTCGGAAGCTGCCTGTCACCACAGCTATGCCTCGAACAACCGCGGACCACCACCACGAGCACCAGCTCTAGAGCACCTTTCGGCCCAGTTAGATGTTTGCCCGTGTGGGCATTTTTAATGTCCATAGTGATGATGACAACACTATGGTCATCTGCAAACTGTGTGCTCAACACTTCAAACGAGGCAAAAACACAAACAAACTTGGAACAAGTTGCATGAGCACTCATTTAAAAAGCCACCACCCGGTAACTTGGCGGGAACAAAGGGTGAAAGCACAGAGCTCTGTGCGACCACCTCCTCCCAAGAAGCAAGCTTAAACTGCTCGATCTTCCTCCACTGCCTTTCCTCCTTCTGCCACCAAAGTTACCCGTGCTGCTGCCATCAATTTGAGTGGGGCATGTAGCTGAGCATTACCTTTTTCAGGCTCCACCAGCGGTGAGCAGGCGCTCCAACGCAGATCAGGTGCTGTTTGTTGCATTGCTAGCAGTCAAGACCAGGCATCATTGCCGTCCCCCACAACTTCTACCCCACCGTCCAATCTTTCTGTGGTTAGCATTAGCAGCATCCAACCTTCCATCCCCCAGATGCTGGAGCGCA
Organism: Pyxicephalus adspersus; assembly: GCF_032062135.1. Taxonomy (NCBI): domain Eukaryota; kingdom Metazoa; phylum Chordata; class Amphibia; order Anura; family Pyxicephalidae; genus Pyxicephalus; species Pyxicephalus adspersus. The sequence continues at coordinate 60,469,252 of NC_092860.1, forward strand.
AGAGGAAATATGTCCCAAATGACCCCAAAACAAAGCTAATCAATGCGGCAATTGCACAGCTGATAGCATCAGAGCTCCTCCCTTACCGGCTGGTAGACTCCAATGTGTTCCGTTACGCATTTCTCTACAGGAACCACAGTATGTTATGCCTAAGCGACAGTATTGGTTGGTCGAACAAGCATGGACTGGGAAGATACAGCTTACTGGGTAACTTTGGTGGCAACAGGGGAAGATGCAGTTGCAGCAAGGCCTGCATACCTACCTCCGCCCAGAGCACATGGCCATGCAATTTCCTCCTCTACCTCCACTTCCACCTTCTTCTTTGACTCTTGTGCCTTAAACTATTCTTCCAGGGACACTTTGCAGTGGAGACTCAGCACCTCCCATTCAGCTGCATCTTCAGCCCTGCGGAGTGGCTGCAAATTGAGGACTTGTGCACTGTATTGTCACCTTTTGAAGAGGCGACCAGGATGATCAGCAGAGATCAGGCCTGTGTCAGTGACACCATCCCCATCATATGCCTGCTGGAACAGATGATGTTGGATCTCGGACACGACACAGAGCGGACACTGTAAATATCATCCCAGACATGCGTGCCTAGGAGGAAGAGGTGGAAGAGGATGAGGAGGACATTGCAGGCATGGCAGAAGGGGAGGAAAGGGCAGAGGAGGATATTGAGGGTACTTGAGCATCCATCCACCCAAACAAAAGGCGCCATGTTCCGTGGATGGCAAGACCAGTCAGAGGAGGAGGAGGACGACGATGACCCTGTGTTGCTGTTCGACCCACAGGAATCTGGGTACAGAATTACCTCAGCTGTGGGTAGTTTAAGCCGCATGACAGGCTTCATGCAAGAGTGCAAAGCCAAAGATACACACATTGAACACATTAAAACTAAGACTGACGACTATTGGATTGCTACGTTACTGGATCCACGTTACAGCCTGAGATACAACAACTGATCTTGCCCCAATACATGGGACCTAAAATGAAGCACTACCAAGAAGTGCTTGTAAGGGACTTGTGCTCAGCCTTTCCGACTGCCAGCAGCAGCAGGGATCCCTATGGCAGTTCCACCAGCCATTGGAGCCAATCAACTGCAAATGTTTCCAGAAGCTACTGCCCCTACATTGTCCATGTAGGTGATGGCCCATCACCTACGTGGACAGTGTAGAGGCAGTAGCTATTGGAGACATGAATGGATGAGGGAGATTCCAATCTGTCCCTACCTACTATATAGCGAAACCACATGAAAAGGATTGGGCTTGGAGGAATCAGCGGGGAAAGAAGACCCTGTTGAGCTGGAGTCCAGTCTGGCATCTAGAGCTGGGGACTGGGGGGAGGAGGCGGTGGGCCCTGAGACGGAGCTTGGAGGGCATTACCATTGAAGGCCGTCACTTACTTGGACAGTGTAGAGGCAGTAGCTATTGGAGACATGAATGGATGAGGGACATTCCAATCTGTCTGTACCTACTATATAGCGAAACCACATGAAAGGGATTGTGCTTGGAGGAATCAGCGGGGAAAGAAGACCCTGTTCAGCTGGAGTCCAGTCTGGCATCCTACTATATAGCGAAACCACATGAAAGGGATTGTGCTTGGAGGAATCAGCGGGGAAAGAAGACCCTGTTCAGCTGGAGTCCAGTCTGGCATCTAGAGCTGGGGACTGGGAGAAGGAGGCGGTGGGCCCTGAGACGGAGCAAGGAAGGCATTAAAATTGAAGGCCATCACTTACTTGGACAGTGTAGAGGCAGTAGCTATTGGAGACATGAATGCATGAGGGACATTCCAATCTGTCCCTACCTACTATATAGCGAAACCACATGAAAGGGATTGGGCTTGGAGGAATCAGTGGGGAAAGAAGACCCCGTTGAGCTGGAGTCCAGTCTGGCATCTAGAGCTGGGGACTGGGAGGAGGAGGCGGTGGGCCCTGAGACGGAGCAAGGAGGGCATTAACATTAAAGGCCATCACTTTTTTGGACAGTGTAGAAGCAGTAGCGATTGGAGACATGAATGGATGAGGGAGATTCCAATCTGTCCCTACCTACTATATAGCGAAACCACATGAAAGGGATTGTGCTTGGAGGAATCAGCGGGTGTATTTGTCTCACATAAATACATAGGTTTTTATGGGTTTTAGGATACATATCCAAGTGCTATCAGAATTAAATATCTGTATTGTTTGTATAATAATACATAAATTTTTATGGCTTTAGGGATATATAGCACAGTGGGATCAGAACTAAAGATCTGTATTTTCTGTAGAGAAATATCAAAGTTTTTATGGTGTTCTGGATCGATACAAAGTGCTATCAGAATTAAATATCTAGATTTTTTAAAGAGAAATATAGAAATTTTTATGGCTTTGGAGATATATAGCAAACTGGGATCGGAAAGAAATATCTATATTTTTTGGCGAGAAATACTGAATTTTTTATGGGTTTTAGGAAAGATACGAAGAGCTATCATAATAAAATATCTGTATTTTTTTTTACAGAAATACAGAAATTTTTATGTTTATTTTGATAGCAAGTGGTATAAGAATTAATTCTCTGTTTTTTTACAGAAATAAAAAAAAAATTCAGTTTATTTTGATAGAAAGCAAGTGGTATCAGAATTAATTATCTGCATTATTTTACAGAAATACAGAAAATTTTCTGTGTATTTCCATAGATAGCAACTTGCTATACATCAACATAAACATAAAAATTTCTATATTTCTGTAAGAAAAATACAGATAATTGTCCCCTGTATTGGGGCAAGATCAGTTGTTGTATCTCAGGCTTGTAACATGGATCCAGTAATGTAGCAATCCAATAGTCGTCAGTCTTTGTTTTCATGTGTTTTATGCGTGGATCTTTGGCTAGGCACTCCTGCATGAAGGATGTCATGTGGCTCAAACTACCCACAGATGAGGAAATTCTGGACCCACACTCCTGTGGGTCAAACAGCAGCACAGGGTCATCCTCCTCCTCCTCCGCCTGGTCTTGCCATCCACGGAACATGCCGCCTTGTGTTTGGGTGGATGGGTGCCATGTACCCTCAATATCCTCCTCTGCCCCTTCCTCCCCTTCTCCCATGCCTGCAAAGTGGATATGCAATCCTCATCCTCTTCCACCTCCTCCTCTTCCTGGATTGGTGGTGCACTATGCATACTAGGCACGCATGTCTGAGATGATATTTACGCGTCCGCTCTGTATCGTGTCTGAGATTCACCATTATCTGTTCCAGCAGGCATATGATGGGGATGGTGTCACTGACACAGGCCTGATCTCTGCTGATCATCCTGGTCGCCTCTTCAAAAGGTGACAATACAGTGCACAAGTCCTCAATTTGCAGCCACTCCGCAGGGCTGAAAAAAGGTAGTGTGGGTATGCGTCTGAAACGAACAGACTCTGACACGTATTCCAGTACCCCTTTCAGCACCCCTAGATTTCGCTCTAACTCCACCAATCTGGCACTGGTTGTGTACGACCGGCGGAAATGCGCTGACAACTTTCTGGCCTTCAGTAACAGTGGCTGGAGGCCTGGGTAATTCTGAAGGAAGTGCTCTATTATAAGGTTCATGATGTGAGCCAGGCAAGGTACGTGTGTGACTTTCCCACAACGCAGGGCTGCCAGCAGATTGGCCCCATTGTCACACACGACCTTGCCTAGCTGAAGTCCGTTGGGAGTTAGCCAGTTCTCCTCCTGCTCATGCAAGGCACTTAGAATGGCTGCGCCCGTGTGGCTGAGGAAACCCAGGCTTCGCAACTTCAGGACTGCGTGGCAACGTCGGAATTGTGCACCGAAATAGCAAACTGCAGGTTGGTGCTGGCGCTGAACAGATGCTGCCGAATGGGAGGTGCTGGTGCTGGGTCACCACGGCAAAGTGTCCCTGGAGGAAGAGGTGGAGGCACAAGATTCAAAGGAGGAGGTGGAAGTGGAGGTTGAGGAGGAAATTACATGGCGATGTGCTCTGGGCGGAGGTAGGTATGCAGGCCTTGCTGCAGCTGCATCTTCCCCTGCTGCCACCAAAGTTACCCAGTGAGCTGTAAAGTGACTATCTATCTATCTAGCAAACAGTGAAACACTCTACCTATCTGAGTACAGTAGATTTCAGGACTGCACAAATACAGTACAATCTATCTGACTAATAGTGTGAGTGTGACACAGTCTACCAAAGTAAAGCACTTTTTTTCACTTTGACAAAGAAAGCAAGCCAAGCAGCACAGAAAGGTTGTGATGCTATCAGCAAATCTCTGTCAGGAGTGGGAAATGCAGGCACGCCTTGGCCTTATATAGGCCAATGGCTGCCTGTGTGGCATGCAGTGACAGACCGCCAATCGGCTGTCTGCCACAACAAAGATATAGGGGGCATCCCTGCTCTAATTGGAGGGCACTGTGCATCATGGGGGAGGTCCCCAGTTGTTAGAGTGCATTGTGGGAGGGCCGAATTCGGATATTCGAATGCAGCAAAATTCAGGTCGGGTCCACCTGAATTCGAACTGTCATATTCGGGTTGAACATTAGGACGACCCGAATTCAAGCAACAACACTAGTATACATCGATGTGACCCTTTAATCCTCATTATTGTTTGTTTCATCTTTTGATGCATTATTTTTGTGCTTGGTTTGTAATGTCAGTTTCTGTTGTTTAACAATTCTTCAGCAATGTTTTGTCATTTTTTTTTCCACAAATATTCGGTACAAATGTATGCATGGTTTCCACTCCAAACTGCTACTTGACCCCCCTGTTTGCTTTTGTCCCATTCTCAAAGTCACATTGTCACATTGTCACATGTTGGTATTTGAATGTATTATGTACATATTTCTTTTAGGAATAAATTGTCATTAAAATGTCATGGTTTTTTTTTCTTTGCTTTTTTTGTTTTAATTTTATTAGTCTGACATTCACACTCATGTTGATTTGCTGCCACACCAATCTTCTGTTCATTTGTAGTAGTGCTATAGGTTTGTTGTCATTGTGCTGTGCTGCCTGATCTCAGCCCTATTGTATAGAAACACACTTCCACTTGCTGTCAATTAGTTGTCCAGCTGAGTTGCATACTCATTCTAACACATCTGATGGTGATGGAAGGCGGTCCAGGTTGCCAAGCCTAACATCAAACCACATTGACTGCCAAACTCACAAGCAGGGTCAAGCACTCTAAAATACCAGATAGTATGCTTTATTTATGTGTTTACATGATTCTAATCGTATTAGTAATTTTGTATTGAAAAATGCCAGGGACAGTTTTTATATTTTATTGCTTTGTGCCAACAAACTAATTTTTTTTGCTCCTCAAACCAATGACTAGAATGTCAAAAGGTGTTTCCGCCTGTCCCGCCGGGTCATCCATGACCTGTACATCTTTCTGGAAGCTAAAAATGCTGCAAAAATCAAGACAAGCTGGGCTGTGCCAAGAATGACGAGGCTCCTGGACACTCTATTTATTTTAGAAAGGAAGTCCTTTCAAACCACGTCACCCTTCATTTGTGCACTGAGCCAGTCTACAGTATTCTGGGTGTTTCTGAAGGTTTAATGCCATTTTAGACCTTGGCCCACTATATATTCACTTTGGAGTGGAGGAACATAAAGGTGGATTTCTCCCTTAACCGGAAGCAATATCATCCAGGAATGTACAGTAGTCTGTGATGTGACATTCCAGAGGCTTGGCAGCACAGGAGAGGGATGTTATCGCCCTGAAAAAAATAGATTACATTATTGAGATGTGCTAAGCAGGATGGTTAATCATGTTTTGGTGGCAGCTACATGGTGCTGGATTGTATTTTTAATGCTTTTCTGGCCGGAAGCAATATCCTTAACCGGAAGCAATATCATCCAGGAATGTACAGTAGTCTGTGATGTGACATTCCAGAGGCTTGGCAGCACAGGAGAGGGATGTTATCGCCCTGAAAAAAATAGATTACATTATTGAGATGTGCTAAGCAGGATGGTTAATCATGTTTTGGTGGCAGCTACATGGTGCTGGATTGTATTTTTAATGCTTTTCTGGCTGCATAAGCAAAGCTTGCCCAAATCTGCACTAAATTGCACTCTGCCCGAGTTTGGCAATGTATTTTTGTAAAGTGTCACATAAAGGTCCAGCTCTTACACAAATATGTCTGCTATTTCATTTCCCAAATGATTAAAGTGTGCTTGCTATGACTTAAACTACTAGGTTGGTTAGTAACCCAAACATGATGTAATGAAATATGTAATGCATGCATTGTAAACATATGTAAATACCCACACACAAAGACATTAGCAATAAGTTCATCACTCACTCGACATCCCTCTGCTGTGCTTTGGGAGCTGGAGGCGGGATGTTGGAGCACCTCTGGCTCGAGTTCTTCTGAAATGTCTCAGGTATCATCATGGTGCAGGCACAGGTTGTGCAGGATGTAGCATGCCATGATGACTCAGGCAGCTTTCCAGGGTGCGTAGAGGAGTTCACCACCGGGCTGCAACAAGCACAGAAACTGTGTTTTTAGTGTGCTCCACAACCCCCCGGCTTTTATGCAGAGCCTTTTTGTAATTATGCTCTGCTTCAGACCGAGGGTGACGCACAGCGGTCATAAGCCATGGAAGCTGCCCATATCCTTTGTCAGCTGTTAAAAGACAAACATAATAAGTGTTAGTTCTTGGTATAGTAAGTGTTCTGTGGGTGCAGTGTAACACTAGAGTTTTTTTTACAAAGGTTGCTAAGGGTTATGCTCTCCGGTCACCTTATTGCTTTTTGGTTGTTAGGAGCCATTGTTACTACTGACTACCACACTGAAGTACTGTGAGCTGTGAACATTCTAATTATACTAGGGCTTCTGGGAATACCTAAAAGTTAGTTCTTCCCCCATGCTCCCAATATTGTACAAAATTTATAAACTATTTGCTAAATTAGATATTAGCACAAAATATGACATATATACAATATAGGTAATAGCCTGGCATTCTGACAATGCAAAGGGACATGGCAACATAATAGGTGTCTTTATGATTTTACTACTGTTAGTTGTATTACAGTAATGACATTATACATTACCTATTAACCAGCCCTCAGGCATTTCTCCAGAGATGAATTTCTGGTAGAGGACTGTCTGACGCAGGATATAGGCATCATAGCATGATTCAGGGAAACCTGTGCGTGCACTCATGATTTTCCTGTTGGCATCACAGACTATTTGTACATTCAGCGAATGATATCGCTTCTGGTTGCGAAAGGCTATTTCCTGCTGTAGTGGGACAAGGTCTACAATGGCATTTTGTGACCTTCAAAAAAACCCAGGAAACTGTAGGCTGGCTTAGTCCACAAATTAAAGCCGAGGAGGTTTGAAAGGAACCCCTTCCTAAAATATAGAGAATGGTCAAGAGCCTGGTCATTCCTGGCACAGCCTGGCTTCTCTTTGTTTTTGGAGCAATTTTAGCTTCCAGCAAGCTGTACAGGTCACATATGACCGGGCGGGACAGGCGTAAACGCCTTTTGACATTCTGGTCAGTTGGGATACTATCCAGGTGGCTATGCTCCAATAAAATGCGTGGCTCCTGGACCCGTCCCGAAGTAGAGGGATGCCCCTCAAGTTGTTGCTGCTCCTCCTCCGCAGTAACCAGAAGAGTTGTGGTTGTTGCTACAACAGCAGTATTTAAAAGCAACAATTCAGCAATGTCCTTCTCCATGATAACAACATGCACAATCCTCGCCTCGGCACATATTTGAGTGCGCAAAAGAACGTGCACACGTAACGCGCATGAACGTGCACACATAACGCGCATGAATGTACGCACGTATTGTATTCGTATATATTTTCACAGAACTTTCTGCACGCAAACAAAAAATTTCAAAACACAAAGAAAGAAAACACCCCAAACCAGAAGGCTGCTACAAGAAAAACAGAACTGAAAGTAAGAATACACCACTTTATTCCTCCAAAAATGTTTTTGGTGTGTTGTCCCATAACTGTTTTATTTTTTTCCCTTCTAGTAACATGGAGCCAAGGAGAATGGCCACCACCACCACCATTGCCGCCATCGCTGCTGCTGCCGCCAGCCCCGCCACCACCACCACCCTAAAGTCTTCAACCAATAGACCAACAGGCAGCTCCCTCAGGCCAGCTAGGTTGCTTTGTGAAGCAGGCCAAGTAACATCTAGGCCCCTGGGCCCTCAACCTGGCACCTCAGCCACTTTGAGCCAGACCAGAGATTCTGCTTCCAAGGCAACCAGCTTCACTCCCAAGCAAAATGCAGCCCTCATGGAGTCCCAAGTACAACATTTTCCATGACTCCGTGGGGGATTGCACTCCCAGACCTCCCATGCTGAAAGGAAGGGATTCAGGGAGGAAATTGCCAGGAGTGTTAATGCAGTGGGTAGTACACAACGGACCATTACCTAGTGTCAAAAATGTGTGAGTGACATTTTCACATGTCAAAAGGGTCTTTGGCACAAGGCCCGAAGGAGTGGGAGCTATCCTGAACATCCTGTGCAGCGTCTCAGGGAGTACGAAAGATTGGCGATGCCATTCATTGGGCCAGAAACGGTGGTAGGGGTGGACTACCGGGATGACTCCGATGCATGGCAACCATGTTGGGCGATGGGGCGATGGGCGATTTTTTTAGGATTGCAACAGTTTAGTCATTAGCATTAAGAACAAAATTGTATTGTGTTTTTATTTATTTATGTTTGGGGTGAAATATGGGATCATTTCTTAAAAATGACCTATTTAGTGTTTCTTTTACCTTCTTTTGACTTGCATCAACGAAGTGCGTATTTCCTTTTTTTTTTTTTTACAATAGTACAGCCTGAGACGCAGCAGTCCCCTCCTGCCCTCTGTGATCGGAGTGATGTGGATGATGAGGATGTCATTTCACATCGAGATGACACTGGGCTTCCTCCTGGTAAGATGAACCTTCATGGTATATCTTGTTTGAGATTGTGCACCTGTCTCTAATCATGTTTATAACCACACTCACATGTGTTATGTGGGTGTTACATTTCACAGATTTTTTGGACTGGGAGTGTTATGTTCTTTGGTTATATTTGTGGTGAACTGATCAATCCAAATGAACTTGGGTTAGAGTCAAGTTTACTCTATTTTATTTGTTTTTGTGCTTTAACCCCCCTAGCGTTCTAATTCTGTCAGTTTTTTGATGCAAAAAGTGATCCTTGTTTTTTTGCATAGAAATTTTTGTTTATATTGTGGGCCTGTAGATCTTAGGATTAACTCCCGGGTATAATATTTATATTTATTATATTATAATCATAAATTATAATATAAAACATTTATAAATCATAATTATAAAAAATAATAAAATATTAGACCACAACAGTGTAATTTATCAAAAAAAAAATATTTTATCAAAAATTTCTCACTGAAATTTTCCAAACAAGGGTGCAATATTATTGATAAATAATATAGGTTAAATGCAGATTTTAGAAAAAAAAATGTAAATTTTTAATAGACATCTCGGGTGTGGTAGATTGTGAAGCAGGGTGCTGCACAAAGTCCAACATCACAGTCAGGACAGTAGAACCTGGTTTCTTTGCATTTCTTCCTCCCTCAATCGGTCTTTGAGCAGCAAACCATGCACATCCTTGTAGGTGCTGCCTTTTTCTGGGTTGGTGGGATGTATTCAGTGAAGTGACGACCGGTCAGGCATTCTGGGTTGACAACGGTGGAAGCACGACGTCCAGGTCTATTCATAGCCACTGATGGTGTTTGGTGGTTCTTAAATATGGAGGTAGGCACTGCTCAACTAGATGTCTGAAAATCTTCTTGTAGTACTTCCTTTGCTGTTTCCTCATCGCTGGGTAGAATGTCATGGCTTGGTCAGCTCTGTCAACACCTCCCATGGTGTTGTTGTAGTCAATCACCACCTGTGGCTTCATCACTTCTTTCCCACGTTTTGTGTGTAGGTGTGTGGTGGAGGCATCATGGACAGTACTCATCAGGCACACATCTTTCTTGTCACGCCATCATCTCAGGGCCATCATCTTTCCTTTCTGCCAGGCAACAATTTCTGTCTTCAGCCTCCCTTTTGCAAACAGTGATGGCAGGTTGCGCCAGTTAGCCCTAACGGTTCCATAGGCATCTGTTCTGTGTTGCAGAAGGAACTCAAAGCTCAGGAGAGGTGTAGAAATAGTCAGTTGTGACACAATAGCCCTGACCTAGCAATGGCTCAATGAGGGATAGCACTGAAGATGTTGCCAATCCATAATGGCTGTATCTGGGGTTGAACTGTTTCCCTTTTCCAGTGTACAGCACGTTTGCTAGATGTAGCCAGATGAGGATTCCCACAGCATATACGTTTTCACACCAAATCCTGCCCTCTTTGACGCAATGTACTGCACCCAGCTGAGCCTCCCCTTGTAAGCCATTAGACTTTCCTGAATGCTGACATCTCTTTCTGGCACATAGGTTTGCTGGAAATTTTGTAGAATCATCTGAGACACTTCCCAAATTTTCTTGAGTTTTGGTGCAGGATGGGTAGTTTCATGATGAGGGAAAAGCGGTATTCTGGCATGACTGTGCCAAAGAATTGAGTGGCAATCATTTTATTCTTGGACCAGTACCACTTTTGCATGGGTTTGCCCACAACACCCCGCAGGATCACCAAGCCCAAAAACAGCTAAATGTCATCCTTGGTCACAGGTTCCCACTTTCTGCTTCTTGCAAACCTCAGGTGTGGAGCAGGTGTGTTGTTGTCCAGCGTACCTGCAGAAAACAAAATAAAAAAATGTATTTTAGGATATGTTCTTTTATAGTGTGATGGTTGCAAGTAATATGTTAGCAAACACAGAGCAGCATACATGTTGGCATTAAAAAAAAATAAAAAGTTAGCAAACACAGAGCAGCATACATGCTTACATTAAAAAAAAGGCAAAAAAATTCAAAAATTTCAAAAAGTTAGCACAAAGCAGCAAATATGTTGGCCTATGTTCCGCCTAAACATACCCGAGGAGGGGCCATCCTGAGCTGGCGCTCCATGGCAGACATCCTCCTGTGTAGCCAATACAGGCTATCCGGTTTACTTCCTGGCGGGTGAAGAAAAAACAAATATATTAACCAGAAGAGTTTAGTAAAAACATTTAAGAAAAGTGTCCTTGTAAAAAACTAACCAATTAAACTATAAACTTACCAGGAAGATGTTTGTCATGTCACCAGGGTTGAAGTGACAGTAGTGGGGGGCTTGGAACCTCCTCAGGAAGGCTGGCTGCCTCCATCAATGTGGAACTGGCTGTGTATGTGGAAGGAGACCAAAAAAAAAAAAAAAGAGAAGTAAGTACTGAGCAAATGTACCAGTATAATAAACAGCTAGTTCCTAAATTGCACAGTGCTAAAGAATTCAAGTTATGTCATCTCATCAAGTTATGAATGTTTTGCTGTTTACACCATGCCAAACAAGAAAGAAAGGCGATTCCTGGGGCCAAGCTAATTATGGCTATGGAACTAAAGTGATACAGTTTGTTGGCAATGAAGGTTGTGGGTTTTCACAAAGGACAAACTTGGCTAAGTGACATTTAACCTTTGTCTTATGTTAAAAGCTGCCTAGACATAAGCTAGTCATACACGCCTAATAATACTTGATGGAGCTAGGCCTAACAAACTATATCCTAGTTTATATTCATGGTTCTAAAGGAATGTTCACAATATCTAAAATTGAGAAATACTTCAGATGAGGAACTTGTGTCCTGTGGAGGAGGTGCTGGCAAGGGCGCTTCACTAGCTGTAGATAAAAAACAAACACCATAAGTAAAAGTAGCTGGGCAGGACTAAAGTAGATTTGTAAGGTTAGTTAGGGTGAATTGATTAATGCAGAACTTCTAACTGATACTTTTTGCCTACGTAAAAAATTCTGAGCAAATATTTGTCAGTACAACTATGGACAACTAAACAACTCATGTCTATTTTTCTTCATGCTAGCCAACAACCTAAAAAGAACCTAAATTTGACGCATGATTAATGACTGGAAGCTACATGAAATTCTGCTGGATCTTTCTATGTATTTGAAACTAAAAATGGGGTAAGTTGTATGAGAATGTTTTCTTAAAACATTTTGAACAAAAGGTGATTGTAAGGTTAGCATACAGACAATGTCCCCGGCCTCGGCCACCTCCTCACCCTCGTTTGAAGATGGTACCACCTCCCCGGAGGGAGACACCTCCGGGGCGAGCTCATCTTCCCCAACGGGTGACACCTCCCCGGCAGGCTCATCTTCCCCGATGGGCGACACTACTGCGTTGGGCTCATCTTCCCGAACAGGTGACACCTCCGTGGTGGGCAAGGCCTCTGCAGTGGAAGGCTCCTCCTCCAGCTCCTGTGCCACTGCCAAACGCCTGTATGGGCGTTCTAAGTGAGCAGCCGGCGGCGTGATGGAGAGTTGGCTGTAATAACAAAACCAAACATCCAAAATTATTAAAGGTAGTAAAATATAGGAAGTGAAAAACAAACAGTTCTAGGGTAAACAATACTACTTTATACAAACAACAAACATTCTAAAACACCACCCTCTAACAAGAGGAGAAGACAAAATGCAAAACTTACCAGACAGGTAACCACTTTGCGTATTAAATCCGCTTTCTTCGCTCCATGTGTGCTGTATTCGCTAAATTCGCTAAATCCACTTACGTCGCTCCATGTGTGCTGTATTCAGACCCACAATTAACCACGTACCTGCTGGCCTCCAGAGCCTGTCAGCCAGCCTCTCTGCAATTAGGTTGGGTTGAAAAAAAGACATAAGTCCATCAAGTTCAACCACTAGGGAAATAAACATATCCCAGATATAAAACCCTATAAGACATAGTTGGTCCAGAGGAAGGCAAAAAAAAAACCTGGTACAATTTGCTTCAAAAGGGGAAAAAATTCCTTCCTAATTCCATGAGGCAATCGAATGTTCCCTGGATCAACAGTCACTGTTATTTTTACTTTCAAGCCTTAATACCCAGTTATATTCTGTGCTTCTAGAAAAACATCCAGCTTTTTCCTAAAGCAATTTATAGTAGTTGTTGGAACTACTTCCTGAGGGAGCCGATTCCACATTTTCACAGACCTTACAGTGAAGAATCCCTTCCTTATCTGGAACTTAAACTTCTTTTCCTCCAGAAGCAGAAAGAGTGCCCTCTTGTTCTTTGTATTAATCTTAAAGTGAATAATGGGGAAGAGAGTTCTCTATATGGACTGTTTATATATTGATACAGGGTGATCACATCCACCGTAAACGTCTCTTCTCAAGGGAGAATAGATTCAGTTCAGCTAATCTCTCCTCATAGCTGAACTCCTCCATTCCTTTTATTAATTTAGTTGCCCTTCTATGCACACTCTTCAATTCGACAATGTCCTTTTTGTTAACTGGTGCCCAAAACTGGACTGCATATTCCAGATGTGGTCTGATCAATGCTTTGCACAGGGGCAGGATAATGTCTCCATCTCAGCAGTCTATTCCTCTTTTAATACAAGAAAGTACTTTACTAGCTTTAGATATTGCAGCTTGGCATTGCATGCTGTTATTAAGTCTATTATCTATCAGAACACCCAGATCCTTTTCCATTTCTGACTCCCCCAAATGTATTCCCCCTAGACAGTATGAAGCATGCATGTTAGCTCCCAAGTGCATAATTTTACATTAATCTATAATATATGAAATTTGCCACTTGGCTGCCCAATCAAACAGTACATCCAGGTATGCTTGTAGATTATAGACATCTTGTATGGACTTAATTCCATTATATAGTTTGGTGTCATCTGCAAACACAGAAATGGTATTTTTAATCCCAAACTCTATATCAATTATGAAGATGTTAAACAGTAAAGGTCCCAACACTGAACCCTGGGTTACACCACTAATAACCTTAGACCATTCAGAGTTTGAATCATTAATTACAACTCTCTGGTTGCGATCTTTAAGCCAGTTCTCTATACATTTACAGACTGACTTTTCTAAACCTATTGACCTTAACTTGCATAACAACCGTCTGTGGGGTACAGTGTCAAATGCTTTAGCAAGTACAAGTACACTATGTTAACTGCTATTCCACTGTCTACCTGTTTACTTACTTCCTCATGAAAAGAGAGTACATTTTTTTGACAACTTCTGTCTTTTTTGAAGACATGCTGACTATCACTTAGAATATTATTTTCTAGCAGAAACTCCTCTATGTGGCTCTTTGTCAAACTCTCCAAGACCATTCCAACTATGGATGTTAATATAATGGGTCTGTAGTTACCTGGTAATGACTTTGCTCCTTTTCTGAAAATAGGAACCACATTTGCCTTACGCCAATCCATCAGTACCTTGCCAGTGACTAAAGAGTGTCTAAAAATTAGAAATAATGGCCTTGAAATAACTGAGCTCAGCTCTTTGAGGACACGTGGATGTAATCCATCAGGTCCTGGTGCTTTGTCTACCTTAATTTTTCCCAGCTGTTTCTCAATTATATCAATTTTGAGCTATTGTGATTCATTTAAGGCAGTGACCTTGCTATTACCATGAATTTGGATTTGAGCTCTGCCATTTTCCTTCGTGTACACAGAACTAAAAAAAGTGTTCAGTAAATCTGCCTCGTCTTTATCCCCAGTTACCAACCCAGCGACATCCTTTAAGGGGCCTACATGCTCAGATCTGATCTTTTTGCTATTAATATATTTTTTAAAAAATTGGGGTTTGCCATACTTTCCTTTGCAATCTGTCTTTCATTTTGAAGTTTTGCACATTTTATCTCCTTTTTACATCTTTTGTTATATTCTTTATAGGTTTCAAATAATGAAGGTGATCTCTCATTTTTATAATTTTGAAATGCCCTTTTCTTGTTCCTTATGGCTTTTTTAACATCAGCTGTAAGCCACATAGGTTTTAATTTTAGCCTCTTAAACTTATTACCCATTGGAATATATCTTTCAGTTTGCTTTTGTAGAACAGACTTGAAACATTCCCATTTCTGTTCTGTGTTCTTTGAGGACAAAATCATCACCCAGTCAAAGTCACAGAGAGCCACCCTTAATAATGGAAAATTTGCTCACTTAAGATTAAATGTTTTTATCTTTCCTGTTTTTGCTTCCTGTTTACAGCTTACATTAAATGAAATCATAATATGGTCACTGCTACCCATATTCTCTTATTTGCACATTTGTTATAAGCTCTGCATTGTTAGAAAGAACTAGGTCCAGCAGAGTATCTTTTCTAGTTGGAGCTTCTATAAACTGTACAATAAAATTATCTTGTATTAAATTCAAAAATTTCTTCCCTTTTGCTGTTACTGTAGTGCCATTACTCCAGTCAATGTCAGGGTAGTTGAAATCTCCCACGATTAAAACACTTCCACTTTTTGCTGCTTTTTCTGTTTCAAGTAGTTGATTTTCTAGTTCTTCCTTAGCACTGGGGGGCCTATAGCAGACTCCAATAATTAATTGTGTGTTATTCAACCCCACATTCAACTCCAAACATATTGCCTCAACCTTATCCCTCGTTCCCTCCGCAATTTCTTCTTTCACATTCACTTTTAGATCACGTCTCACATACAGTCAGACACCACCCTTTCGTTTAACTCTGTCGTTACAAAAGAGAGTATACCCAGGAATAGTAACAGCCCAGTCATGCGACGAACAAAGCCAGGATTCAGCAATACCAACTAAGTCATAATTCTCCTCACTCATTAAGGCTTCCAACTCCCCTATCTTGTTTGCTAGACTTCTAGCATTGGTGAACAGGCTTTAAACCATTGCTGGTTTTACCATCATTGTTATGCTGAATGTCAGATTCTCCTTCAGCGTGCTGAGGCACTTGTTAGCTGATAGTGTGAATCCCGTGCTGCACGTAAATAAAGAACCTTCTGCTTCACTGAACTTCAAGGTCTCCTGGTGCTTCGTGAATAAGGCTATTGCCTTCCACACTGTCCCACCCCCCTCTGTCCTAGTTTAAATATCTCTCCATCATTCCCCTAAATCTTTCCCCTAGCACAGAAGACTCCCTTTCATTTAGGTGCAAACCATCTCTGGCATACAGGTTTTATCCCAATAAAAAGTCAGCCCAGTGCTCTATGAACCCAAACCCTTTCCTTCTACACCAGGACTTAAGCCATGCGTTTAGCTGCCTAAGCTCCCTCTCCCTGCCTAAGCTCCCTTTCCTGTGTTGCGCATAGCACAGGCAATATTCCAGAGAATATAGCCTTGGAGGTCCTTTTCTTCAGCTTGAAACCAAATTCCCTAAACTGATTTTTAAGGATCCTCCATCTTCCATTTATATTGTCATTGGTTCCTACACAGACCAAGACAGTTGGGTCCTGTCCAGCCCCTCCCAGTAGTTTGTTTACTTGGTCCACCACATGCCAAACCCTGTCACCAGGGAGACAGCAAACCATTCGGTTGAAGAGATCCGGGCGACAAACTATTTTATCAGTCCTCCTCGTGAAAGAATCCCCTATGACTACCAATTGTCTTTTCCTTCCTACTTTCCTGCCCCACCACTATTAGATGGGCTGCTCTCCCAGCTGTTAGGGGTAGCAGTAACATCTAGAGTTGCCACCACTGGGTCTGCCACCTGCACATCTTTACATAACGTTGCAAACATGTTGGGGTGCTCAAACCCAGGGCTGGCCTTCCTTTTCTGGGTGCCCCTACCACTTCCTCTAGTTACATTAACCCAACTCCCTACATGCTCATCCTCATTAAGCTCTCTCTCCACCCCCCACATCTAAGCCATTAATTGCCTGCTCAGTGAGCAGGAGACCCCTCTCAAGGTGATCCATTGATTTCATAGTTGCAATGCGCTTCTCCAGCTCTCCAATGCGAGAGACCAGAAAGGCAACTTGCTCACTTTTGTCACAGCGGTATTCACCTAGGAGCTGTTGCTCCATTTGTGCACACATGTGACAGACTGCACTGAACCAAACTTTCCACCTTGCTACCACTCATTTTCCCAGTTACAAATTTTGTTTACAAGGAGTTATAAATGTTTACTTACAGTTCGTGGTTACTATAGAGATTTAACGCCTTTTGTGTTCAAACTCCTGTTTTTTTTTTTTTCAAGTCAACTTGTTTCACAAGCCAAACAGTGAGCGAGCTCAAAATGAGTGCCCCAGGAACTTTAATCACCTGTGAAGCCTTGACCACTCCCCCTTGGAGGTCAGCAGGGAAAAAAAAAAGCTGTTTAAAACAAAACTGACAGTCAAGCAAAAAATGCTGTTTCAAACAAAACTGACAGTCAAGCAAACACAACCCAACAGTCAAACAGACACATCTTCCAAATGCACAATATGCATAATATCATCCTCCTGTTTTTTCTAACGCCACTTGATTAAAAGTCCACTTATTTCACAAGCCAAACAGTGAGCCTCTTAAAACCTCTTAAAAACAAAAAACATTGTTTGGTTGCAATTGTAAACTGTTTGTTTGTTATTATTGTGTGTAGATATATATAAGTATACTATTACTAAGAAGCTTCCGGTTGCCACCCCACTAAGCTTAATCCTAGTTAAGCTATTGTAAAAACAATAATTGTGTAAACTCTGTTTATCGAGTTTTAGTGAACCATAGGTAAATGCCAGACATACA
>NC_092860.1:60489119-60506050 GCF_032062135.1 Pyxicephalus adspersus
CCTCTTCATCTTCATCTGGGACATTCCATTATTTAAAGAGAGCCTGTAAAGGAAGGTGTCTGACACAGGAGGATATGCGTCTCATAATAGATGGGATAGTGGGACAAAATTCCCCCTGGGATTGGAGTAAGGTCCCCTCTATAAGCACTATTGAGCTTCCAAATACGCCTGCTGGAAATTATAAACTAAATACTGAGGCGGGCATAGACACAATGTGGGAAGAAATTAAGCGTGAAATGGAGAGGTGTTTTCAGACTAGGTCCTCATTGCCTACAGCTGTAGACTGTAAACAAAAATCAGGAGAGTCTGTTATAGACTTCTGTAAGAGGTTTAATGAGGTTTGGACTCTGGAAGCAGGAATGAGTATTCAAGATAATATGCATTCTATGCTCATTCAGACTTTCCTTACCAATTTAAAGCCACATCTCCAGCTTACTGTTAAGCAAATGATCTCCAAATGGCCTAGTCTTAATAAAGATCAGTTCCAAACCAAATTAATGGAGAAAGATGGGGCTGGTTGTTTTGAAGTGGCAAAACCCAAAGAAGCCCATTGCCAGACTCAGGAAAGGAATTGCCCCCAAATCAGTCTAACAGGGGAGGTTTACCAGGAAGGGGAAGGAGCAGAGGAAGGGGTAGAGGTTAATATTCTGGAAGAGGGGGTAATAATAGAAACCGTTCTGCAGGTTGCTTTAATTGTGGTAGAACTGACCACTGGATCAGTCAATGCCCCTACCCACTTAGGCAAAATGCCCCAAATAATACTCAAGCTCAAGGTCCCCAACCATATCCACAAGCTCAGATTCAAAATCTTCCCCCACCACAGCCACAGACACAGCCCCAGAATAATACCCCTCGCTTCCCTGTAGCCTGGGGACAGCGGACATTACAATGAAGATGCCTGGGGGACAGTATCCCGGCATTCACTCTCATCACGAACCACTATAAGGAGTCACCACTGATTGTGTTAAACATAGAGGGACGTCCTCTGCCTTTTCTTGTAGATTCTGGTGCTACTTGTAGCACTTTATGTGAGGATTATTATAGTGGTCCAAGAGAGAATGCTGAGTCCTCTGTGGGAATTAATGGGATACTTACAGGATCTTATAAAACTCCTCCTCTCTCGATCCAACATCCATACAATCACCAGTCAATGTTTACACACCGTTTCAGGATCATTCCAAATTGTCCTGTGAATTTATTAGGGAGAGATTCTAAAATTGACCTTAGACTACATTAACCACATATGACTATAGTAGGGACATTAGATTGTGAGCTCCTTTGAGGGACAGTTAGTGACACAACTATGAACTTTGTACAGCGCTGCGTAATATGATGGCGCTATATAAATACTGTATAATAATAATATGTCAGCACAAAGACTGAGTGGATATGTGGTCTTGCTGTTATCTAACCCCCAACTTCATATTAAATACTCAGCACCCACATTCGGTCCAATGGCTATACTAAATGCCCTACTTGGATATAAGGGAGAGCAGGATGATTTGCCTCCTCCCCACGAATGTTCTGAACTCATACATGAACACACCTCACCTAGACCTGACTTGCAGTCCACACCCATTGAAGGAGCACCTGATATTTTTGTGGATGGATCCTGTTCCCGCCCTAATGACAACACTTATCATGCAGGATATGCTGAAGTTCAACTCCCTGATGTTATTTTGGAATCAAATCCCATACCTTTTCAGTCAGCCCAAGCAGCTGAACCGATTGCTCTCACTAGAGCTTGTTGTCTTTTTGAGGGAAGAAATGTAAATATATACACTGATTCCAAATATGCCTTTGGGGTTGTACATGATCATGGGGTAATCTGGCAGAGAAGAGGCTTCATAGCTGCAGATGGGAAGCAAATCTCACATTCTACCCTAGTACATGATCTTCTGGCTGCCATCCAATTACCAAGCAAAGTCGCTATCATCCATTGTAAAGCACATACTGGTCTTCAGACAGACATAGCAAGGGGAAATGCCCTAGCTGATAAGGCAGCAAAAGAAGCTGCTGTTAGGGAGGGTGCAATAGTTCAAATGCCCTCCCTAGTCCCAGAAATTACCCTTACTGACAATTTATTGCTAAGCCTCCAGGATTTGGCAACAAGTAGTGAGAAGTTAGAATGGCAGTCGGTAGGTGCAGTACAAGACCCTGATACAGGTTTTATCTTCAAAGAGGGGAAACCATGTATTCCAGTTGCAAGCGCCCCAATTTTAATTGCACAATATCATGGCCTTGGCCATAGGGGAGCACAGGCAACCACTGACCTCATTAGGAGAGATTTTTTTATACCAAGCCTTAGATCAAAGGTACAATCCTTTGTTTCACGATGTATTATATGTCTCAGAAACAACCCAAATAACTAAAGAAGGCCCAACATCAGCATCTGAATTACCCAACTTCGCCATTCACTCACTTGCAAATTGACTTTACCCATATTCCAAAGACAGGAAGAAAGCAGGAGTATGCCCTTGTGATTGTGGATATGTTCTCTAGGTGGCTGGATGTTTTTCCTACTACAAATGAAACCACACAAATTGTGGTAAAGATTTTGTTACAAGAAATTATCCCCAGATGTTGATGCCCTGTTCAAATTAACTCAGATAATGGCCCAGCTTTTGCGTCCAGGGTATGTAAGGAGCTTTCCAAAGCCCTTAGGATTGACTGGAAGTTCCACCCTCAGAGTTCTGGGATAGTAGAAAGGATGAATAGAACAATTAAAGAAAAAATAAGGAAAATTACTGGAGGCACGTTTACTAATTGGAAAAAGTTTTTGCCTGTAGTCCTAGCAGAAATTAGGATGCAGCCTAACAAGAATAGGCTAAAACCTAAATAGCTGTATGTAACTAAAGACCACCCCTTCTATAATTATCTGTATAAAAAGAACCACCTTCTCAAGTAAACATTAGAGTATATTCCTAAAACCATACTGTGTGCGTGTGTGTTATTGGGATATCTCTCCAGACGTCTGTCTCTCTGGTGCAGGAGAAGTCACGGTGCATTCGAGGAACTAGAAGTAGAAGCAAATCCTTTCAATACATACATACAATCTAGGGGAAAAATGTAAGCACTGTTGCATTAGGTCAGATAATGCAGCACATGTAGATTTATTTTGTTGACAAACAAAAACAAACAAAAAAGTGGATAAATACAAAACACCACAATATGTATGTGAGACAGCCGAATGATGTGCCTTCACCAAAATCAGAATTGTGGTCTCAGCTATCCAGAGGACATTCTCCCAGAAGGCTTCCACTGTCCTCCGGATAAAGAAAGATAGTTTCCAGCCTTGCGTGATAGCGAGGAGGCTAATTAGTTCTCTTCAAATGATCTACCTCTGATTGAGCTTAATGGGGTAGAATCATTAATATTTTTACAAACTGTAAATACACACATCGAAAAATGTGCATGTATATAGTTGTCAACAGCCAGATTTAGGTGTGTGGACCTCTACCCAGCTCTCATCTGCAGCTCTAATTAATTGAAAGAACAATAGAGGACGCTCCATTCTCAGCTGTCATCCATGCAGAGGATTCCAGCTGCTGATAAGAGCTGGGCAGTGAGAACAGCGCAGCTAGAATGAGATGGGGGCTGTCCCTCCCCTATTCCATAGCTGTGCTGTGGCTTCAATATACAAAAATCCTTGGGAAAATATATACACTTTGTGGGCATGTGTAATAACATCATGGGCACAGCGTGATAGCTGTGTGTGGGAATTCTGCATGTCATATCTTGCAGCCTTACAACTCTGTGTATAAGCACAGAGCACCCTCATAGATAATAGTGCCAAAATCTCAACCCACCAGATTTCAAGCATTTGAAGATATGGGGATCCCAATTGAAAAAAACTGTTGAAAATCGTTCATTGGGAATGCATTTTCCAAAGCAAGTGCACATGAGGATCCTTAATTGAAAAAGTGGACCCCTGGCCCCACTTACATAGCAAGGAGCAAGAGTCCCCCACTTGAACCTCCATTTTCTGGTTTATGCAACTCACCATTCCCAATAAATTGGAGTTCCTTGAAATGTAAGTATAAATTTAGGGGTAACACCCCAATTCTCCTTGCTAGGTAAGTTGCCCAGGGGGGCATAAATAGGCCTTTTCGCTTTTGGCCTCCTAGATGCACTTGCTTTTTAAACAGCAACAACTTCCAAGAAATGTGGTTTAGTAGTAGCTAGCATGATCCTCAGTGTACCCTCAAAATTTCAAGTTGTTACAAACAAGGGTTTAGGATATCTGAAGGATTAAAGAAGGTAAGTTCTTAGGCTGAGGAATATGAAAGGCAGCCTTAACACACATTTAAATGTGCAGACATTCATGATGCATAAAAACACATTTAAATGTGCAGACTTGCATAATGCATAAAAACACATTTAAATGTGCAGCCATTCATGCATGATGCATAAACACACATTTAAATTTGCATGCATAGACATACATGTATGCCTATGCATCTAAAAAGACCCCCCCAAAAAAAAAAAATTTAATTCACTTACCTAAATGATTAAGCGCAGGTCCCTCTCTGCAAACAATGGGCATGGCCTGATAACACAGATTTGAAACTCCGGGTTTATTCCCGCTTACTTATAAATGTACGTACGCTACGCATTTGCGCATACACCTACTGTATGCGTATTAATACCCACGTTACTGCTTTCTTTTTGGCGCAAAAGTACGCACATATTTCATATTATTATACTTTTATTTCGTTTTTGTTAGGTTTATTTTTGGAATTATGGACTAAGATGCTGGTTTGTACACTTTGAGCCAAACATATGTTCTTGCTTTTCCAGCCTTTCAGGGTGTTTATGCAGTTTGAATTGCATTTTAGACCTTGCCCAACTATATATTGACTTACTCACCTCAGCTTGGTAGTGGAAGCACATAAATGGGGTTTCCTCCTTTAACCAGAAGCAATATCATCCATGAATGTTACTTGGAGCCAAGCCCATGACATCAGAAATCATAGGAATTAATAGGCAATCTTTTTAATTTGAAGCATGTTAAGCAATATGGCCTAAAAAATACTCATTGCCTATTTATTCCTTTAATTTCTCTTTTATATGTATACACAAATTCATACATAATATATATATATATATAATATATAAATATATATATATATGCATGTATGTATGTATGTATGTATGTACATACATGAGTGCACATGAAACAAACAATATACACCTAAAAAGAAAAACTTACCGGAATGAGGATTCTGCTCTAAAAAATTTTTCAACTGATAGAACAGTTCACGCACACATAGCAACTACATCACATTGTTTTTTAATAAAACAGTTGTACTGTTTTTAGCCAGTCAAACAAATCTTAGAAGGGAACTTCCTAAAAACAAGCATACTTGAATTTTTTAATTGGAGGTCCTGGGACATTGTAAAGGACCTTAAAAACAAACCCCTCAAAAAAAAAATACAAAATTTGAACAAAAACCTTATTCTAAATATTCCTATTTGCTAAAAGGTCACATTAAAATATGGCGAACACACAGATACCACTAAATTTACAAGACAAAATAAACAAAAAAAAAAACTCACTTCCATCTAAAGCCTAATTTTTTCAAAAATGGCCCAACAAATATTGCATTCCAAAAAAATTTACCAAACCAATATGCAAGTTTGACCTATCAAGGGTGGAAAACTGGATCAGAAAATATTTATGCAGGACAAACATTTAAAAGTGGTAATATAGACATATTATTGAAATGAAACAATGTGGCCACAAACACAATAACATAGCATTACAATTGACTTATTATTAGGAAAATGGACATTAAAACAAAGTACAAAAAACAAAAGCAGCTATTGTGCTAAATGGTAAGCAAAGTATCAAATGTAGCAACATAGATTAGGCTAACAAACAAAACAACAGCCCCCCTCCCTGACAAAAAAGCTATTCAAGGAAAAACAAAAAAAGAGTGGAGGATTTTTCAACTACATATTTCTAATTAAAGATGTATAAACATATATATGTATATATATATATATATATATATATATATATATATATAAAGAACTTGTGCGTGTGCTTTAGACTTTTGTGAAAAAACAAAATCTATTTCTATTTAATGAGGTATATAAATATATATGTGTATATATATATATATATATATATATATATATATATATTTATTTATACATATATATCTATAGAAGCAAGCAAGAACTTGTGTGTGTGTTTTGGACTTTTGTAGAAAAAATGTAGTTCACTGGCAAAAGCTAGGTCTTGCCCGCCAGAGCCCGCTGGAATTTAACACCAGGAGGATCCCCAGGTCCGGCATCAAATGCGTTTAGATAGGCGCCTGTGTAAAGAGCTGAAATCAGTTAACTCTTTCTAAACCTGAAAATATTAGGTCATGTAAAAATATGCTTATTTCTCAGCTAATATAAATGTTTGAAACATTTAAACAGCCCAAACATGTTTTTTTAGGTCTAAGTGAAAGATGTGTGCCATTAGAAAGATTTATTTTTTAGGGGAACAGTGACTTTTAATGCAAGCTCGCCAGTTTAAAACTTCCAGGGATGTGCGTCTCCAGCAGCGAGATCATTTTGATTAATAACTTATGCGCGAATACGCCAGCGCCTGAAATTTGCTAGATAAATCAATTGAAGGCCTCTGATGGAAATTTATTTTACATTGTAGGCCATAATTCTTAGGCAAAACTTACCGAAATATGTCCAATATTTAATAATTGAATAAATTTAATAATAAAACTTTAAACAAAAAAAAATCTGTTAAAAAATAGTGAAACATGTAATATAACTGTACAGTAGGGATGAGCAAGCGAGATTTTAAAATTCGATCTCGCAGCTAATCGGGCCTTTCTCGCTTACTGAACATGTAAGCGAGAATGGCCTTGCGATTCGCCATGAAGTCGTGTTCTCCCCGAACTAACGGGGGAAAAAGCAGGGGTCGGTAACACTGGGAAATTTCGGCAGGAAATCGCGGTTGGGAGCGAATCATTTGCTGCCAGGATGCACAGCAAGGCCCAGCAGCCAATCAGAGCACAGGCATTTATAGGAGAGAGGGATTAGTCACTCCATCTTGTGTACTGTGTACAGGGTAGACGCAAGGAGAAACCTGTAGTGTTACAGGGACAGTGTAGGAGCCTTCTTAGTTCATTGTTAGCTGCATAGTTCAGTGTTTTATAGGGCATTTATTTTTACACAAGCTACTAGCTAGTCAGTTTGGTTAAATTGTCAGCAGTCAGCACATTTAGTGCAAGTTATATTGTGTGTATTACAGCTGCTGTCACAGGTGCTGTTCACTCACTGCACATGCACTGAAGGTACAATTGTGGTTGCTGCTACTTGTAGTGCCACACATAGCTAGTCAGTTTTGTTAAATTGTCAGCAGTCAGCACATTTAGTGTAATTTATATTGTGCATTAGTGAAGACACTGTTAGTCATCTTTTTTCACACTGTACATTCACTAAAGCTAAATAAAATCGCAAAATTGCATTTCCTATTTACTAAAGAAGACTATTTGGTACAGTGAAATTTCTGTGCTACATTAAAATAAATACAGATATTTTAGTGTTTGATACCTGTTCCTATTTACCAAAGAAGACTGTTTGGTACAGTGAAATTTCTGATCTACTTTAAAATAAATACAGATATTTTAGTGTTTGATACCTGTTCCTAATTTTACAAAGAAGACTGTTTGGTAAAGTGAACTTTCTGGCCTACTTTAAGATAAATACAGAAATTTTAGCGTTTGATACCTGTTCCTATGTAAGGAACTTACCTTTCCCTGGGGATCTCAACCGCAGAGGGAGACGCCGCTGCAGCAAGCAGCATGGCCGAGGCTGCTGCCCTGCTCGCAGCGTATCTCTTCCTGCAGGCCAGGCGGCATCCCCAGCATCGCAGGGCGGGACATAGTTAGTTTGAATTCCCTGCAGCCAATTGGCCACAGGGGATTCAGTTACCCTCCATTCAAATAGTGGCAGGTGGCGCAAGGTCATTGGGCACTCTGGCCATTTAAGGAGAACCTGTCCTGAACACCATTGCCCGCTATAAGCCTCTGTGAGTACAGTGTGCTTGGGCGCATTCTCTGTGTTGGCTCTTAACCTGTTTTGTCATTACCAATAGCGACCTGGTCTGATACCTGATTCTGCCTGAACTCTGCCTGCCGTGACCTTGGATTGTTTGTGACCACCCTTGCCTGCTGCCTGCCCTGACCTCGGATTGTTCCTGACCTGCCTTTGCCTCATCCATCTGTACCACATTTATCGGAATGATCATCTGTGATTAACCCTTACCTTGTTTTATGGCTACTAATAAAACTTGACAAAGGGATTCTTGGAGTTGGCTGTGGTTTGCGTGCCCAGGCGCATTACAGTATAGCGGGCCATCACATACCACCCAGCCCCAATGGAGAAAATGCAGCGGAGCCTACAGGAGCTTGCATTAGGAGCTCCCACCGGTCACCCCACAAAGGTTCGTGAGCGCCTCCTGGAAATGGCAGGTGAATTACAGTCACTCCCAGGGCAAGACTCGGGTCCAAATGTATCCAGCCCAGCAGTGCCAGTGGAACCCCAGATTCCATTACCCGAGAAATTTTCAGGGAACAGAGAGGACTTCCCCAACTCCTGCCTTCTGTACTTCCAACTTCGCCCTATTGCCTAGGGGACAACACTCCAACGTATTGGAGTGGTCATCTCCCTCCTAAAAGGTGAGTCGCAGAGATGAGCATTCAATTTGCCTCCAGATGATCCTGCATTCATTTCTGTCACTGACTTCTTTGCTGTTATGGGGGTGATTTATGATGACCTGGACCTGACCCGGACAGCGGAGATAAACTTGGAATACCTAGCTCAGGGGAGACGTCCCGTGGAAGAATATGCAGAAGAATTTCGGCACTGGGCTCGGCGTTTGCAAGGTGGACTCTGTCTTTACTGTGGCGATCCTGGTCACAAGACCTGCCCTCGCAAAGGACCTGAAAGGTTCCAGTGTATCGGGGGTGCAGAAGGGAGCCTTTCAGACCCGTTGGCCTGGTCTACTTGACGTATCCTGGTTCCGGCTACGATATCCTGGGACGGGAAGTCCCCCCAAGTCATGGCTGTTCTTGACTCCGGGGCAGATGGTAACCTACTGGACCAAGATGTTGCCTCTGAACTGAGAATACCAGTTGCCCCTCTTGGGCCTGAATTGTCCTTAGCTGCCATCAATGGCACCCCTCTTCAACAGGGTCCTACACCCTCTATTACCCCAGAAGTGCAATTAACCGTGGGGGCCTCCCATAAGGAAGTGATCCACCTTATTGTGATCAGGATGGTAAAAACCCCACTGATTTTAGGCCTCCCTTGGTTGAAATCTCATAACCCTATCAATAACTGGGAGTAGGGTCAAATAATTCAGTGGGGAACCAAATGTCAGGCTAGATGCCTGGCTCCAGTAATGCCAGTACGGGCCTTTGAGGTGTTAAAAAAACTGCCCCGAGCCGTACCAGGAGTTTGCTGATGTTTTCTGCCCCCGATCAGCTGACAAACTCCCTCCTCATCGTCCCTATGATTGCCCTATTGAGTTACTCCCGGGTACCATGCCCCCTAGGGGTCATTTGTTCAATTTCACCGGGCCAGAGATACAGGCCCAGAAAGAATACATCCAAGAAAACTTAGAGCAGGGCTTCATCCGGCAATCCTCTTCCCCTGCGGGTGCTGGCTTCTTTTTTGTGGAGAAGAAGGATAGCGGGTTAAGACCCTGCATTGATTACAGGGGCCTAAACAAGATTACTGTAAAGGATCGGTACCCTTTGCCCCTTATGGATGACCTGCACTCTCAGGTCAATGGTGCCCGATTCTTCACCAAGCTTGACTTGAAGGGGGCTTACAACCTTGTCCGCATTAGGAAGGGTGATGAATGGAAGACTGGCTTTAACACCAGGGATGGGCATTTTGAATACTTAGTAATGCCCTTTGGTCTGTTTAGTGCCCCGGCAGTCTTTCAGGAATTTGTGAATGATGTATTCCAAGAATTTCTGGGTAAATTTGTGATTGTGTATCTTGATGATTATTTGATTTATTCATCTGATCTTCTCCTCCACAGAGCACAAGTACGCCAGGTCCTACAGAAGCTCAGAGAAAACTGCCTCTATGCAAAATTGGAGAAGTGCGCCCTCGAGGTACGTGAGGTTGCTTTCTTAGGATATGTTCTGTCAGATCACAGGTTGCCCATGGATCCAACCAAGGTCTCAGCAGTTCTGGAATAACTGCAACCCACTGACCTCAAGGGCCTTCAGCGCTTATTTAGGTTTTGCAAATTTTTATAGGAAGTTCATACGAAACTTCTCGTCCATTGTCCACCCTCTGAAGAACCTCACTAGGAAAGGGGTGGATTCCCTAGGGTGGATTCTGGAAGCTTGCGAAGCCTTTAAAGCGATGAAAAAGGCTTTCTGCAGTGCACCCATATTGGTGCATCCAGTACCCACTCTCCCATTTATTATAAAAGTGGATGCTTCGGGGATTGGCGTTGGAGCAATCCTCTCCCAGTACTCTGGAGAACTGGAGAGATTGCACCCCTGTTCCTTCTTCTCCCGTAGGTTCTCCGCAGCGGACAGCAATTATGACGTGGGCAACGGGGAACTTCTGGCAGTAAAATGGGCTTTTGAGGATTGGAGGCATTGGCTGGAAGGGGCAGAACATCCCATAATGGTCTATACTGACCATAGAAACGTGGAGTATATTGAAGGGGCTGAACGTCTCAACGCCCAGCAAGCCTGTTGGGCCCTGTTTTTTATAAGGTTCAACTTCCAAATTACCTACAAGCCAGGTTCAAAAAATGTGAAGGCTGATGCCTTGTCCTGGTGTTTCCCAGAGGCAGCTTCCCTTCCCGATCTGTGTCCTAGCCCATTTTGTCCCCCCAATGTTTGGTGTCAGCCATACAGACCCCAGTGTAATTAGAGAATCTGATGAACCTCTTAGCCCCCCACCAGACCGACTATACCCCCTGCAAAACCTGTAGGGCGACTGTATGTTCCCCTCTATTTTCGCCTGAAGGTTATCCAACAGCTGCATGATTCTAAAACTGCTGGCCAGGAATTAAGAAATCTAAAAATTTAGTAAAAAGACACGTTCGGTGGCATCACATGTCAGTGGATGTCGAATCCTATGTTCGTATATGCACAGTTTGTGCTCCGAGTAAGTCCTCCTGTAACACTCCCTCCAGCTCTCTGCTTCCTCTACCCATTCCTGCTGCTCCATGGACCAACATATTCATGGACTTCATCAAGGCCCTTCCGGGGGTACTTAGGGTTTATGGTGATCTGGGTAGTAGTAGATCGTTTCAGTAAACAAGCCCATTTCATACCGCTACCGAAGTTACCCTTAGCCAAGATATTGGCTGATTTATTTGTGTTTCATGTGTCCTGCCTGCATGGGGCTCCGGAGAACATTGATTCAGACCGTAGGGTTCAGTTTGTGTCTCAGTTCTGGAGAGAGTTCTGTGCCCAAATGGGCATCGAGCTTTCCTTTTCGTCAGGGTTCCCCCTTGAGACGAATGGCCAGACCGAACAGGCAACCTAGTCGTTGATACTAGAGACGAGCGAATCTAAGCTGACGAAGTGGAATTCGATCCCAATTTCAGGAAAAATTCGATTCGATCCGAATCTGAATTTCCTTGCAATTTGTGGTAACGAATCACAATTTTTCCTGAAATGGTGGCTGCACGTCCAAGGACTTTAGAGATTCCACTATGATCTTTGGGCACTACAGGGGATGAATAGGGACTTGTCCCCATTCATCACCTGTAGTGCCCTGTATTTTTAGATAGTGAAACTCTATCTAAGAATACATAGTGCAGCGCTGCAACAGCAATCGCGGTTGCCGTGCTTTGCTTCTGCTACGTATTCTTAGACAGAGTTTCAATATCTAAGAACACACAGCACTACAGGGAAAGAATGGGGACTTGTCCCCATTCATCCCCTGTAGTGCTGTGTATTCTTAGATAGTGAAACTCTATCTAAGAATACATAGAACAGCGCTGCAAGACCAATCGCTCTTGCGGTGATGTGATTTTACTATGTATTCTTAGATAGAGTTTCTCTATCTAAGAATACAGGGCACTAAAGGGGATGAATGGGGACAAGTTACCAATGAGGACTGTTTGGTACAGTAAAATTTCTGGGCAACTGCTAAACAAGTACAAATATCTCAGTGTTTGATACCTATTCCTATTTACCAAAAAAGACAGTTTGGTACAGTGAAATTTCTGTCCTACTGTAAAATAAATACTGATATTTCAGTGTTTGATACCTCATCCTATTTACCAATAAGACTGTTTGGTACAGTTAAATGTCAGTCCTATTGTAAAATAAATACTAATATTTCAGTGTTTGATACCTGTTCCTATTTACCACAGAAGACCGTTTGGTACAGTTAAATTTCTGTCCTACTGTAAAATAAATACTGATATTTCAGTGTTTAATACCTATTCCTATTTCCCAAAGAGGACCGTTTGGTACAGTTAAATATCTGGCCTACTATAAAATAAATGCAGATAATTTAGTGTTTGATACCTGTTCCTTTTTCCCAAAGAAGACCATTTGGTACAGTTAAATTTCTGTACTACTGTAAAATAAATACAGATATTTCAGTGTTTGATACCTATTCCTATTTACCAAAGTAGATGGTTTGGTACAAATAAATTTCTGGCCTACTGTAAAACAAATACAGATATTTCAGTGTTTGGTAGCTATTCCTATTTACCAAAGTAGACAGTTTGGTACAAATACATTTCTGGCCTTCTGTAGAATAAATACAGATATTTCACTGTTTGATACCTGTTCCTCTTTGCCAAAGAAGACAGTTTGGTACAGTTAAATTTCGGTACTACTGTAAAATAAATACAGATATTTCAGTGTTTGATACCTGTTCCTATTTACCAAAGAAGCCGGTTTGGTACAATAAAATTTCTGTCCCACTGTAAAATAAATGCAGATATTTACCAAAGAAGACCGTTTGGTATAGGTAAATTTCTGTCCTACTATAAAATAAATACAGATATCTCAGTATTTGATACCTCTTACTATTTACCAAAATGACTGTTTGGTACAGTTAAATTTCACTCCTATTGTAAAATAAATACTAATACTTTATTGTTTGATACCTTTTCCTATTTACCAAAGAAGACCGTTTGGTACAGTTAAATTTCTGTCCTACTGTGAAAGAAATACAGATATTTTAGTTTTTGATACCTGTTCCTATTTACCAATGAAGATCGTTTGAAACAGTTAAGTTTCTGTCCTACTGTAAATAAATACAGATATTTCAGTAATTGATACCTGTTCCTATTAACTAAAGAAGACCGTTTGGTACAGTTAAATTTCTGGGCAACTGTAAAATAAATACAGATATTTCAGTGTTTGATACCTATTCCTATTTACCAAAGTAGACGGTTTGGTACAACTAAATTTCTGGCCTACTATAAAATAAATGCAGATAATTCAGTGTTAGATACCTGTTCCTATTTCCCAAAGAAGACCGTTTGGTACAGTTAATTTTCTGGCCTACTGTAAAATAAATACAGATATTTCAGTGTTTGATACTTACCGTATTTTTCGGACCATTAGACGCTCCGGACTATAAGACGCACCAGGTTTTCCGCACGGGAAAACAAAAGTAAAAAAATATGCATTCGGACCATAAGACGCACCCTGATTTTCCCCCCACTTTAGGGGGAAAAAAAGTGCGTCTTATGGTCCGAAAAATACGGTATTCCTATTTACCAAAGTAGACGGTTTCGTACAAATACATTTCTGGCCTACTATAAAATAAATGCAGATAATTCAGTGTTAGATACCTGTTCCTCTTTGCCAAAGAAGACGGTTTGGTACAGTTACATTTCTGTACTACTGTAAAATAAATACAGATATTTCAGTGTTTGATACCTGTTCCTAATTACCAAAGAAGACAGTTTGGTATAGGTAAATTTCTGTCCTACTGTAAAATAAATACAGATATTTCAGTATTTGATTCCTGTTCCTATTTACCAAAGAAGCCGGTTTGGTACAATAAAATTTCTGGCCTACTGTAAAATAAATACAGATATTTCAGTGTTTCATACATGTTCCTATTTACCAAAGAGGACCGTTTGAAACAGTTAAATTTCTGTCCTACTGTAAAATAAATACTGATATTTCAGTGTTTGATACCTGTTCCTGTTTATCAAGAAAACGGTTTGGTATAGGTAAATTTCTGTCCTACTGTAAAATAAATACAGATATTTCAGTGTTTCATACCTGTTCCTATTTACCACAGAAAAAGGGTTGGTACAGTTAAATTTCTGTCCTACTATAAAATAAATACAGATTTTTCAGTGCTTGATACCTGTTCCTATTTCCCAAAGAAGACCATTTGGTACAGTTCAATTTCTGGGCAACTGTAAAATAAATATAGATATTTCAGTGTTTGATACCTTTTCCTAGTTACCAATGAGGCCTGTTTGGCACAGTAAAATATCTGGGCAACTGTTGAACAAATAAAAATATTTCAGTGTTTGATAACTGTTTCTTTTTACCAAAGAAGACAGTTTAGTACAGTGACATTTCTGGCCTACTGTAAAATAAATACAGATATTTCAGTGTTTGATACCTCTTCCTATTTACCAAAAAGACTGATTGGTACAGTTAAATTTCAGTCCTATTGTAAAATAAATATTAACACTTCATTCTTTGATACCTTTTCCTATTTACCAATGAAGACCGTTTGGTACAGTTAAATTTCTGTCCAACTTTAAAATAAATACAGATATTTCAGTGTTTGATACCTGTTCCTATTTACCACAGAAGATCGTTTGGTACAGTTAAATTGCTGTCCTACTGTAAAAGAAATAGTGATATTTCAGTGTTTTATACCTGTTCCTATTTACCAAAGAAGACCGTTTGGTACAGGTAAATTTCTGTCCTACTGTTAAGTAAATACAGATATTTCAGTGCTTGATACCTGTTCCTATTTCCCAAAGAAGACCATTTAGTACAGTTAAATTTCTGTCCTGTAAAATAAATATAGATATTCCAGTGTTTGATACCTTTTCCTAGTTACCAATGAGGACTGTTTGGTACAGTAAAATTTCTGGGCAACTGTTAAACAAATAAAAATATTTCAGTGTTTGATACCTGTTCCTATTTACCAAAGAAGACAGTTTGGTACAGTAACATTTCTGGCCTACTGTAACATAAATACTGATATTTCAGTGTTTGATACCTCTTCCTATTTACCAAAAAGACTGGTACAGTTAAATTTCAGTCCTTTTGTAAAATAAATACTAATACTTCATTGTTTGATACCTTTTCCTATTTACCAATGAAGACCGTTTGGTACAGTTAAATTTAATTCCAACTGTAAAATAGATACAGATATTTCAGTGTGTGATCCCTTTTCCTATTTACGAATGAAGACTTTTTAGTACAGTAAAATCTCTGTCAAATTGTAAAATAAATACTGATATTTCATTGTTTGATATCTTTTTCCTATTTACCAAATATGAGCGTTTGGTACAGGTAAATTTCTGACCAACTGTAAAATATATACAGATATTTCAATGTTTGATACCTGTTCCTATTTACCACAGAAGACCATTTGGTACAGTTAAATTTCTGTCCTACTGTAAATAAAAAGTGATATTTCAGTGTTTGTTATGTGTTCCTATTTACCCAAGAAGACCGTTTGGTACAGTTCAATTTCTGGCCTACTATAAAATAAATGCAGATATTTCAGTGTTTTATACCTGTTCCTATTTCCCAAAGAAGACCATTTGGTACAGTTAAATTTCTGGCCTACTGTAAAATAAATACAGATATTTCAGTGTTTGATACCTATTCCTGTTTACCAAAGAAGACGGTTTGGTAGAAATACATTTCTGGCCTACTGTAAAATAAATACAGGTGTTTCAGTGTTTGATACCTGTTCCTATTTACCAAAGAAGACCGTTTGAAACAGTTAAATTTCTGGCCTACTGTAAAATAAATACAGATATTTCATGGATTGATACCTGCTCCTATGTACCAATGAAGATCATTCGGAACAGTTAAATTTCTGTCCTGCTGTAAAATAAATAAAGATATTTCAGTGCTTGATACCTTTTCCTATTTACCAAAGAACATGGTTTGGTACTGTTACATTTCTGTCCTACTATAAAATTAATACAGATATTTCAGTGTTTTTACCTGTTCCTATTTACCAAAGAAGACCTTTTGGTACAGTTAAATTTCTGCCCCACTGTAAAAGAAATACAGATATTTTAGTGTTCGATACCTGTTCCTATTTACCAGTGAAGAACGTTAGGTACAGTTAAATTTCTGTCCTACTGTAAATAAATACAGATATTTTAGTGTTTGATACCTGTTGCTATTTACCAAAGAAGACTGTTTGGGGCAGTGAAATGTCTGTGCTACTTTAAATTAAATACATATATATTAGCGTTTGATACCTCTTCCTATTTGACAAAAAAGACCATTTGGTACAGTGAAATTTCTGGCCTACTGTAAAATAAATACAGATATTTTATTGTTTGATACCTGTTCCTATTTGGCAAAGAAGACTGGTACAGTGAAATTTCTGTGCTACTTTAAAATAAATACAGATATTTTAGTGTTTGATACCTGATCCTATTTACCAAAGAAAAATGTTTGGTACAGTGACATTTCTGGCCTTCTGTAAAATAAATACAGATATTTTAGTGTTTCATACCTGTTCCTCTTTACCAAAGAAGACTGTGTCACACTCACACTGCTAGTCAGATAGATTGTTGGATTGTACTGTATTGGTGCAGTCCTGAAATCTACTGTACTCAGATAGGTAGAGTTTTTCACTGTTAGCTAGATAGATAGATAGATACATAGATAGATAGATAGATAGATAGATAGATAGATAGGTAGATAAATAGATAGATAGATAGATAGATAGATAGATAG
>NC_092860.1:60506837-60524865 GCF_032062135.1 Pyxicephalus adspersus
AATGGCACAGAGTGATCAGAAGGGGACAATCAATGGCACTTGAGTGATTTTCAACAATAAATGTGTACTGTAGTCTTCTTCATGGAAAATTAAGACATCCCCCTGAAAATAAGACCTAGGGCATATTTTGGCATTTCAAAAAATATAAGTGCCTTATTATAGGGGAAACAGCGTAGTGCCTAATACCTGTTCCTATTTACCAAAGAAGACCGTTTGGTACAGGTACATTTCTGTCCTACTGTAAAATAAATACAGATATTTCAGTTTTTGATACCTGTTCCTATTTACCAGTGAAGAACGTTTGGTACAGTTAAATTTCTGTCCTACTGTAAGTAAATAGATATTTTTAGTGTTTGATACCTGTTCCTATTTACCAAAGAAGATCATTTGGTACAGTTACATTTCTTGACGACTGTAAAATAAATACAGATATTTCAGTCTTTGATATCTGTTCCTATTTACCAATGAAGACCGTTTGAAACAGTTTCATTTCTGTCAAACTGTAAAATAAATACTGATATTTCAGTGTTTGATACCTGTTCCTGTTTACCAAAGAAGACTGTTCAGGACTTTTGTTGTTCGCATTCGGGTTGTCCTAATGTTCGACCCGAATATGACAGTTCGAATTCAGGTGGACCCGACCCAAATTTTGCTGGATTCGAAGCCCCAAATTCGACCCTCCCACATTGCCTAGGGACCTCCCCCATGATGCCTAGGGCCCTCCAATAACAGCAGGGATGTTCCCCTCCATGTTTGTTGTGACAGCCAGCCGATTGGCTGTCTGTCACTGCATGCCACACAGGCAGCCATTGGCCTATATAAGGCCAGGGCTTGCCTGCATTTACCAATCTTGACAGAGATTTGCTAGCATCACAACCTTTCTGTGCTGCTTGGCTTGCTTTGTCAAATGAAAAAAGTGATTTACTTTGTTAGACTGTGTCACACTCACACTATTAGTCAGACAGATTGTTGGATTGTACTGTATTGGTGCAGTCCTGAAATCTACTGTACTCAGATAGGTAGAGTGTTTCACTGTTAGCTAGATAGATAGATACATTGATAGAAAGATAGATAGATAAATAGTCAGTGTGTTACATACACGCAGCCAGAGGTAGGGTCCCCTCGCTGACTCCGTGCACAGTATCACACTTGTACTGAGAGACAGACACACAGACCCATTGTATACTGCAGTATATTGTTTGTATACTGTGCTGCATATTACAGGCGTCACCACTGAAGCAAAGTGCTGCATACAACACACACAATAAAGCGCACTTGCATTTTTTGTGTCAAACCCCCCTCCCCCTCAATAAAAAATCCACTTACTGTACAAATTTACATATACATATAGCATATTAGCTACAAAGTATTTTGCAGGGTGTCAAGCCACAAAAAAAAAAATTTCCACAATGTCTGGCCAAAGAGGAAAGGGCAGCTTTGGCAGGGGTGGCAAGCAAACCAGTATGAGTTTGTTTTTAGCTGCAGACCCAAGAACAAGAAGGGCTGCTGTTGGTGGTGGGCGTCCATTATTGCCACACCATGAACAAGACGTAGTGGAGTACATGACCCAGCCTGGGTCTAGTGATTGTACCCCCTCTTCATCCCAGTCCCAGACACAGGCCTTACAGGTGTCCCAAACAGTCCATGATACACCTGTTCCTCTTAGTTCTTCATCACCTGGAAAGTCAGGCGTACAGTAGTATGTAGAGGAGTCCCACCGAGGGGTTGGAGCTACAAGCATTCCTTGAAAATGCTCAGTTGTTTCAGTCATCTGACGAAGAGAGTCAGTTCATAGGTTTTCCCCCCACTTACTTTTCACCAGAACACTCTGAGCCAGACGAGCCAATTCAAACTGGCTCCAAAAGGCCGCTGCTTCCTTTCAGCACATATGGGGAAACTGTCTCTTCTGATGATGATGATGTCCTTGATCCGACATGAGGTGAACAAGTAGATCATCATAGGCAGGAAGAAGAGGAGGAGGAAAAGGAGTAAGAAGAGGAGGAGGGGGAGGAAGAAGGTAAAAGCTGCCCACACTGCATTCTTCAAGTACCAGTGAGGCAAGTCATAGACATAAATCGTCGGAAGCTGCCACCACAGCTATATCTCAACAACCACGGACCGCCACCACGAGCACCAGCTCCAGAGCACCTTTCGGCCCAGTTAGATGTTTGCCAGTGTGGGCATTTTTTAATGTCCATAGTGATGACAACACTATGGTCATCTGTAAACTGTGTGGTCAACACTTGAAACGAGGCAAAAACCCAAACAAACTTGGAACAAGTTGCATGAGCACTCATTTAAAAAACCACCACCCAGTAACCTGGCGGGAACACCTGGTCAAAGCACAGAGCTCTGTGCAACCACCTCCGCCCAAGAAGCAAGCTCGAAATGCTCGATCTTCCTCCGCTGCTTTTCCTCCTTCTGCCACCAAAGTTACCCGTGCTGCTGACAGCAATTTGAGTGGGGCATGTAGCCAAGCATTACCTTTTTCAGGCTCCACCAGCGGTGAGCAGGAGCTCCAACGCAGATCGGCTGCTGTTTGTCGCACTGCTAGCAGTCAGGACCAGGCATCATTGCCATCCTCCAATCTTTCTTTGGTTAGCATTAGCAGCATCCAACCTTCCATCCCCCAGATGCTGGAGCTCGAGAGGAAATTTGGCCCAAATGACCCCAAAACAAACCTAATCAATGCGGCAATTGCACAGCTGATTACGTTGGAGCTCCTCCCTTACCGGCTGGTGGATTCCAATGCGTTCCGTTAAGCATTCCTCTGCGGGAACCCACAGTACGTTATGCCTAAGCGACAGTATTTTGCAGAAAAATGTGTTCCTGCTTTGCATGAACACAAGCAGAGCAATGTGTCCATGGCCCTGCAGCACTCAGTTTCTGGCAAGGTGCACCTGACAACCGACAGTTGGTCGAGCAAGCATGGAGTGGGAAGATATATTTCCTGTACAGCTCACTGGGTAACTTTGGTGGCAACAGGGGAAGATGCAGCTGCAGCAAGGCCTGCATACCTACCTCCGCCCAGAGCACATCGCCATGCAATTTCCTCCCCAACCGCCACTTCCACCTCCTCCTTTGACTCTTGTGCCTCAACCTCTTCCTCCAGGGACACTTTGCCATGGAGACCCAGCACCAGCACCTCCCATTCAGCAGCATCTGTTCAGCGCCAGCACCAACCTGCAGTTTGCTATTTCGGTGCACAATTCCGATGTTGCCACGCAGTCCTGAAGTTGCGAAGCCTGGGTTCCCTCAGCCACACGGGCGCAGCCATTCTAAGTGCCTTGCGGGAGCAGGAGTAGAAATGGCTAACTCCCAACAGACTTCAGCCAGGCAAGGTCGTGTGTGACAATGGGGCCAATCTGCTGGCAGCCCTGCGTTGTGGGAAAGTCACACATGTACCTTGCCTGGCTCACGTCATGAACCTTATAGTACAGCGCTTCCTTCGGAATTACCCAGGCCTCCAGCCACTGTTACTGAAGGCCAGAAAGTTGTCAGCGCATTTCCGCCGGTCGTACACAGCCAGTGCCAGATTGGTGGAGATACAGCGAAATCTGAACCTGCCAGTGAACCGGCTAATTTGTGATGTGGCCACACGTTGGAACTCCACATTTTACATGCTGCAGTGGCTGGCTGAACAACAGAAAGCGGTGGTGGATTACGTGTCAGAGTCTGTTCGTTTCAGACGCAAACCCACACTACCTTTTTTCAGCCCTGCGGAGTGGCTGCAAATGTAGGATTTGTGCACTGTATTGTCACCTTTTGAAGAGGCGACCAGGATGATCAGCAGAGATCAGGCCTGTGTCAGTGACACCATCCCCATCATATGCCTGCTGGAACAGATGATGGTGGATCTCGGATACGACAGGGAGCGGACGCTGCAAATATCATCTCAGACATGCGTGCCTAGTATGCATAGTGCACCACCAATCCAGGAAGAGGAGGAGGTGGAAGAGGATGAGGAAGACATTGCAGGCATGGGAGAAGGGGAGGAAAGGGCAGAGGAGGATATTGAGGGTACATGGCATCCATCCACCCAAACACAAGGCGGCATGTTCCGTGGATGGCAAGACCAGGCGGAGGAGGATGACCCTGTGCTGCTGTTCGACCCACAGGAGTGTGGGTTGCCATTATGCAGTAAAACATATTTCAAACTTGGACTGGAACTGTCAATGAAAAGCCGCCAGTCTTCTGCTTGGTATTCTGGTACTCCCATATGGGCTAGTAGTCCAGGGATGTTACAACAGTACACAAATTCCCTGATTTATTAAAGCTCACCAAAGCTGGAGAGAATAAACTTTCATCAGTAAAGCTGGGTGATCCAGCAAACCTGAAATGGATTTCCTAAAAGTCCTTAGCTATTTGTTAGCAAATGTTTTCAATTCTGGAGCAGATCCATTCCAAGTTTGCTGGTTCACCCAGCTTCACTGATGAAAGTGTATTCTCTCCAGCCTTGGAGAGTTTTAATAAATCAGACTCTATGGCCCTGATTTAACAAGCAAATACGCGGAAGCTCGACGCGCGTATTTATGCGCCAATATACGAGGCGTTTTTCCGCAGGCCGGAGCCGAGTGCTAGTACACTTGCCAGCCAGATTCCTGCCTTGATAAATGAGCAATAGGGGTCCCAAATCAGCCAATTAAGGCGATTATTTTGCACATGTGCAGTTTAGGAGGATCTGTTAAGCTCTGTCAATGGTGGGGTGATAGCAATTAATTAGCGCACACCTGCTCCCTGTTCTGTGCGCATCTACAGTCCATTACAGGTCAATTTGAATCTTTAATGCTTCATTTTCTTTTGGGTAAGTGCTACTTTTTTATGTTACATTGTACTCATTCACAAAATATTAATTTATTGTTACATGTGTTTTCATACTTTTTGGTTTGCTTTGCAACACTGCAAACACTATTTATATCAAGCTGTATATATACTAGTTAACACTTCATAATATGTCATCACAAAATAGTATGAATTGCAAGAAAATGTCACCAAGCATTTGTGATCTAATTAAAATTTCATTGTAGTTTGGCTTGATAGAAATCAAATATTTGAAAAAAAGGATTGTTGCCAAAGATGTATCAAGAAACATTTACTGATTTCACTTGTGTGTGTATGTCAAAATACATTTAAATGCATATAAATACATATGCATTTTCATTATTACTATTTAA
The DNA here is from genome assembly GCF_032062135.1 of Pyxicephalus adspersus. Lineage (NCBI taxonomy): Eukaryota > Metazoa > Chordata > Amphibia > Anura > Pyxicephalidae > Pyxicephalus > Pyxicephalus adspersus. Next base: position 60,512,012 of record NC_092860.1, read on the forward strand.
CTGGACTGGTTTGTGGGGAGTCATCAAGTAAGTTTGCTTGGATGGTATGCATTGATGTGACTTTGTAATCCTTATTATTGTTAGTTTCATCCTTCGCTTCAATGTTTTTGTGCTTGGTTTGTAATGACAGTTTATGTTGTTTAGCAAATCTTCTGATGTTTCTCATTTTTTTAAACAAATATTCAGTACAAATGTTTGCATGGTTTCCACTCCAAACTGCTACTTGAACCCCCTGTTTGCCTTTGTCCCATTTTCAAAGTCACATTGTCTCATATTGGTATTTGAATGTATTATGTACATATTTATTTTATAAATTGTCATGTTTTTTCTTTCTTTGTTTTTTGTTTTAATTTTATTACTCTGACATTTGCACTCATGTTGATTTACTCATTCTAACACACCTGATGGTGATGGAAGGAGGTCCAGGTTGCCAAGCACAACATCAAACCACAATGATTGCCAAGCTCACAAGCAGGGTCAAGCACTCTTAAATACCAGATAGTATGCTTTATTTATGTGTTTACATGATTATAATCGTATTAGTAATTTTGTATTGAAAAATGCCAGGGACAATTTAACTTAGTGCCAAACATATTTTATTGCTTTCTGCCAACAAACTCATATTTTTTTTTGCTCATCAAACAAATGACCAGAATGTCAAAAGAGAAGCTTGGCTGTGCCAAGAATGACAAGACTCCTGGACACTCTATATATTTTAGGAAGGGAGTCCTTTCAAACCACATCGCCCTTTATTTGTGCACTGAGGCAGTCTACTGTTTCCTGGGTGTTTCTGAAGGTTTCAATGCCATTTTAAACCTTGGCCCACTATATATTCACTTCCTCACATCAGCTTGGGAGTGAAGGAACATATTGGTGGATTTCTCCTTTATCAGGAAGCAATATCATCCACGAATGTACGGTAGTCTGTGATGTGACATTCCAGAGACTTGGCAGCACAGCAAAAGGATGTTATTGCCATGTAAATAAATAGATTACATTATTAGGATGTGTTAAGCAGCATGGGTAATCATGTTTTAGTGGTAACTACATGGTGCTATGTATTTTTCATGCTTTTCTGGCTGCTAAAGCAATGCTTGCCCAAATCTGCACTAAACTGCATTCTGCCCCAGTTTGGCAATGTGTTTTGGTAAAGTGTCACATGAAGGTCCAGCTCTTACACAAATATGTCTGCTATTTCATTTCCCAAACGATTAAGTGTGCTTGCTATGACTTAAAACTCTTAGGTTGGTTTGTAACCCAAACATGATATGCTGAAATATGTAATGCATGCATTGTAAACATATGTAAATACTCACACGCAAAGACATTGGCAATAAGTTCATCCCTGACTCGACGGCCCTCTGTTGTGCTTTGGGAGCTGAAGGCAGGATGTTGGTGAACCTCTGGCTTGAGTTCCTCTGAAATGTCCCAGGTATCACCATGGTGCAGGCACAGGTTGCAGGACGCAGCAAGCCATGATGACTCGGGCCGCTTTCCAGGGTGCGTAGAGAAGTTCACCACCGGGCCGCGCCAAGCACAGAAACTGTGCTTTTAGCAGCCCGGTGGTGTGCTCCACAACCCCCTGGCTTTTATGCAGAGCCTTGTTGTAATTATGCTCTGCTTCAGATCGGGGGTGACGCACAGGTGTCATAAGCCATGGAAGCTGCCCGTATCCTTTGTCAGCTGTAAAAAGACAAACATAAAAAGTGTTAGTTCTTGGTATAGTAAATGTTCTGTGAGTGCAGTGTAACACTAGAGTTTTTTTTCAAAGGTTGTTAAGGGTTGTGCTCTTCGGTCACTTTATTTCTTTTTGGTTGTTAGGAGCCATTGTTACTACTGACTACCACACTGAAGTACTGTGAGTTGTGAACATAGAAATTATACTAGGGCTTCTGGGAATATCTGAAAGTTAGTTCTTCCCCCATGCTCCCAATATTGTACAATATTTATAAACTAATTGCTTAGATTTGCTATTTGATTAGATGTTAGCACAAAATATGACATATATACAATATAGGTTTTGCATTCTGACAATGCAAAGGGACATAGCAACATATTAGGTGTCTTTATGATTTTACTACTGTTAGTTGTATTACAGTAAAGACATTATACATTACCTAATAACCAGCCCTCAGGCATTTCTCTTGAGATGAATTTCTGGTAGAGGGCTGTCTGACGCAGGATATAGGCATCATGGCATGATCCTGGGAAACTTGTGTGTGCGCTCATGATTTTCCTGTTGGCATCACAGATTATTTGTACATTCAGCGAATGATTTTGCTTCCAGTTACGAAAGGTGATTTTCTGCAGTTTAGGGGCCTGAATTGCCACATGGGTGCCATTGATGGCCCCCAAAACGTTAGAAAATCCCGCTCGCCTGAAGAAATCCACCTCTACCTTCCTCCACTCCTGAGCTTTTTGAGGGAACTGAATATATAGTGGGACAAGGTCCACAATGGCATTTATGACCTTCATAAAAACCCTGGAAACTGTAGGCTGGCCTAGTCCACAAATTAAGGCCGAGAAGGTTTGAAAGGAACCCCTTCCTAAAATACAGAGAGTGGCCAAGAGCTTGGTCATTCCTGGCACAGCCTAGCTTCTCTTGGTTTTTGGAGCATTTTTAGCTTCCAGCAAGCTGTACAGGTCATGGATGACCTGGCGGGACAGGTGGAAATGCCTTTTGACATCCTGGTCACGTATATTATCCAGGTGGCTACGCTCCAAGAAAACGTGACGCATCCTGAAGTTGAAGGCTGCTCACTCACGGACCCATCCTGAAGTTGAAGGCTGCTCTTCGGGTTGTTGTTGCTGCTCCTCCTCTGCAGTAACCAGAAGAGTTGTGTTTGTTACATCAACAGCAGTAGTGAAACTCCACCTCAAAAAAAAAAAAAAAGTGGTGAAACTCCACCTCAACATCCTCCTCTATGATAACAATATGCACAATCCTCACCCCGGCGCACATTTGAGTGCGCATGAATGTGCGCACGTAATGTGCATGAACGTGCGCACATACTGTATCCCTATATATTTTCACAGAGCTTCTTAACCACTCTGCATGCAAACAAAAAATTTACAAACACAAAAAACAAAAAAACACAAACCAGAAGGCTGCTACAAGAAAAACAAAACTAAAAGTAAGTATACACCATTTACTTTCCATTCCTCCAAAAAATGTTTTTGGTGTCTTGTCCCATAACTGTTTTATTTTTTTTCCTTCTGGTAACATGGAGCCAAAGAGAATGGCCACCACCGCTGCCACCACTGCCAACACCGCAAACACCACCACCGCCGCTGTCGCTGCTGCTGCCAGCCCCGCCACCACCACCACCGTTGCCGCTGCTGCTGGCCCCACCACCACCACCACCCCAGGGTCTTCAGTCCATAGACCAACAGGCAGCTTACTCAGGCCAGCTAGGTTGCTTTGTGAAGCAGGCCAAGTAACATCTAGGCCCCTGGGCCCTTAACCTGGCACCTCAGCCAGTTTGAGCCGGACCAGGCATTCTGCTTCCAAAGCAACCAGCTTCACTCCTGAGCAAAATGCAGCCCTCATGGAGTCCTACGTACAACATTTTCCTCAACTCCGTGGGGGCTTGCATTGCGAGACCTCCCATGCTGTAATGCAGGGACTCTGGGAGGAAATTGCCAGGAGTGGTAATGCAGGGGGCGGTACACAACAGACCATGACCCAATGTCAAAAATGTGTGAGTGACATCTTCAGACACGTCAAAAGGCTCCTGGGCACAGAGGCCAGAAGGAGTGGGACCTATCCTGAACATCTTGTGCAGCGTCTCAGGGAGTACGAAAGATTGGCGTTGCCATTCATTGGGCCTGAAACGGTGGTAGGGGTGGACTACCGGGATGACTCCGATGCTTGGCAACCATGTAAGTTCAATCCTTTTACATTACCTAATTACCAATGTTAATTTATTTGTGCGATTTTTTGGGATTGCAACAGTTTAGTCATTAGCATTGAGAACAAAATTGGATTGTGTTTTTACTTTATTTATTGCGTTTTTTTACAATTTATGTTTGGGGTGAAACATGTGATAATTTTTTTAAAATGACCTCTTTAGTGTATTTTTACCTTCTTTTGACTTGCATCAACAATGTGTGTATTTAATTTTTTTTACAATAGTACGCCCTGAGACGCAGCAGTCCCCTCCTGCCCTCTGTGCTCGGGGTGATGTGGATGATGAGGATGTCACTTCGCATCAAGATGACACTTACCTCCTGGTAAGATGAACTTTCATGGTATATTTTGTTTGACATTGGCATGTGTCTCTAATCATGTTTAGAACCACACTCATGTGTAATATGAGTGTTTAATTTCACACAATTTTTGCTCTGGGAGTGTTATGTTTTGTGGTTATATTTGTGGTGAACCGATCAATCCAAATAAACTTGAGTCAAGCTCACACTATTTAATTTGTTTTTGTGCTTTATTTAACAGATCACCATCTACAGGAGGGGATTGTTGATCCACTGCAGAGAAGCCTGGAGGAGAATACAGGTTATTATATATATATATATATATATATATATATATATACCGTATTTTCCGGCGTATAAGACGACTGGGCGTATAGGACAACCCCCAGCTTTTCCAGTTAAAATATAGAGCTTGTTGCACTTAAAAAAAAACAGTAACAAAGAAAATTTTTACTGTAAATAAAAGAATTGTCTACCCTTCTATGTAAAGTAGTAACACAGCTCCACCTAGTGGCTGATTTGTAAATCACAATATTCTATAACATGCATATAAATCTATACTGCAGAGCTCACAGCGTTCCCCGAAGCTCTCTGACGGCTGACTCTTGCTAACCCGAGCTCGGATCTTCTCCCCATTCAGGGGATTGGTAAGTACCCGGCGTATAAGACGACCCCCGACTTTGGCACAGATTTTTCAGGGTTAAAAAGTCCTCTTATATGCAGGAAAATACAGTATATATATACAGGTTACTAAATATATATATATTTATATGTATATAAGATTTGTTAATTTTTCATGGGAGATGTTCCTGGTGCAGCATTGTTTTGGGAATGTCTGAGCTTATTGAGTTAAATATTTAAAGGAGTCTCTAATTTCTGTCTGAATGTAAAAAAAAATTTTGCCTGTGCAAAATATTGGGACTTTTGATATGTGAAGACTTGTCACCACATTCATTCATTTTGATGTGATATATCATGTGCCTTTGTAGAACATCCATGTCTGCTGGTTTCTGGTTCTGAAGAGTTTTCCCGGGCTGCATCCACTGTGGAGGTAAGCAAGAACTGGTCTATTAGTGTTTATTTTGTGATGTGTTGGGGGAATGAACCTTTCCCAATGTGTTCCATTTGTGTTTTTTTATTTAGGGTCCCTCAGGTGGACATTTACCACAAAGAAGAAGAGGAGACACCTGAGGTTTCCGTAAGCAACCCATGTTTAATGTTTAAGATTCAGAATAAATGTGTCTAACATTTGTTGATGTTCCAATGTCAGGATGCTGTCTGCATAATGTCATGGTGACCCACAAAGTTATGTGATATTGTAGTAATTTTTTTTCCTTTTATAACAAATAGTGGATGCAGGTGGATTGGCTCAAGCCAGTGTGGGCAGCCAGCTTCTAAGCCTTACTCAGAGTAGTGGAGTCAAGGATGTCTGCCCCAAGTTCAAATAATTTGGAACAGGTCCTTAAGCTCCTACATGAAAACCTCAATCAAAATCACCAGGACCGAGAATTTAACCAACAACATCTGGCGGCCATGAATCATCTCATAGAATCGGTCCAACAACAATCGGCCACTTTGGGTGCCTACATGTTCAGAGTTGACCATCTCTGTAACATGTTAAGTGAATCCCTGGGCAAACAATCTTAGCTAAATCAGGCGAATATTTACAGGCTGGGTTGGCAAATCCCAAGAGGTCCTGCTGCCCCCCCATCCCCTGCAGAGCAGCCAGCGCCATCCTTCTCCCCGGCTCCATCCTTCACCTCGGCTCCATCCGTCTCCCTGACTCCACCCTGTTCCCTGGCTCCACCCTGTTCCCCGGCTGTTGCCTGGCCACCTCCACCTCCTGACTGCCCACCCCGTGCCCCTGCCCGCCCACTTTGTGCCCCTGCTAGCCCAACCTGTGCCCCTGCCTCCCCAATTTGTGCCCTTGCCAGTCCACCCCGTGTCCCTGCCCGCCCATGGCCGAATGTGGGCCGCGCCTATGGCCGGGCTGTTGAAGTGGCCGTGGCTGCGCCCGGTCTGGGCGAAGTTTGTGAGTGGATGCCGGATGCCAGGTGAGAACATTCTTCACATTTTTCCAGTCATTCTTCACTCAATTTTTTCTGGACTCTGATGTGGCCCAAGTATGCTCCAAATGCAGTTTTGCTTCCAGTTTGTAAATTTGTCAAAGTGATTCTAATCAAGTACGAAGTCTCAGCTCAATACTCTACAAGTATTTCTGTAATGACCTTAAAAAAAGCTAAACATTATTTCCAATTCTTTGATCCTCCTCAGGAGGGCTGGCTGTCTCCATCGATGTGGAACTGGCTGTGTTTGTGGAAGGAGACCAAAAAAATAAGAGAGGTAAGTACTGACCAAATGTAATAGTATCATATACAGCTAGTTCCTAAATTGCTGAAAGTGCTAAAGTGTTAAAGAATTCAAGTTATGTTATCTCATCTGACTGTTTTGCTGTTTACACCGTGCCAAACAAGAAAGAAAGGTTATTCCTGGGGCCAAGCTAATTATGGCTATGGAATTAAAGTGATGCAGTTGTTGGCAAAGAAGGTTGTGGGTTTTCACAAGGGACAAACTTGGCCAAGTGACATTTAACCTTTGTCTTCTGGTAAAAGCTGCCTAGACATGAAGCTAGTCATACACTCCTAATGATATTTGATGGAGCTAGGCCTAACAAACTATCTCCTAGTTTATATTCATGGTTCTAAAGGAATGTTCACAATATCTAAAATCAAAAAATACTTACATTCAGATGAGGAAATTGTGTCCTGTGGAGGAGGTGCTGGCAAGGGCGCTCCACTAGCTGTAGATAAAAAATGAACACCAAAGGTAAAAGTGGGTGGGTAGGACTAAAGTAGATTTGTAAGGTTAGTTAAGGTGAATAGATTAATGCAGAACTTCCAGTTTTACTGATACTTTTTGCCTACGTCCAAAAATGCTGAGCAAACATTTTCTTCATGCTATCCAACAACCTAGAAAGAACCTTCATTTGATGCATGATTAATGACTTGAAGCTTCATTAAATCCTGCTAGATCTTTCATAGTGTAAGAATGTGTTGAATTGCAATATATGTTACAAAAGTTGATTCTAAGGTTAGCTTACAGGCAATCTCCTCGGCCTCGGCCGCCTCCTCTTCTTTATCGGAGGACTCTGGCTGCTGATGTTGGACAGTGGGCTCCTCCCCCTCTGGTGATGGCTCCTCCTCCGCATCTGGCTCCTCCTCCACAGCTGGCTCCTCCTCAGGGGATGGATCCTCCTCCCTCGGAGATGGATCCTCCACCTCAATGTCCTGTAGGTCAGCCAGTCGCCTGTGTGGCCGCAGTAAAATTAGGCGTGATGGAGAGTTGGCTGTAATAACAAAACCGAATATCCAAAATATTAAGGGTATTAAAATATAGGAAGTGAAAAACAAACAGTTCTAAGCTAAACAATACTACTTTACACAAACAACAAACATTCTAAAACACCACCCCTTAACAAGAGGAGAAGACAAAATGCAAAACATACCAGACAGGATGCGGTCCCCCACTTCGCGGACTAAATCGGCTCTCCTCCGCTTTAGGTCGCTCCAAACATGTTGTATTTAGGCAACAGTTGGAAGCGCACCTGCTGGGGTCCAGAGCCTGTCTGCCAGCCTCCCTGCAATCCGGCGCTTGGCAAAAACCAACCGCTGCTGGTCATAGCACCTCATAATCATTGTCTAAAGAAAATGAGAAACAAAATGTGAGTTATTTTGACAACAGCCAAACACCTCCTAATGACAAAAAAGGCATCACTGATTGATTGACCGATTGACTGATTGATATATTTTCTGTTGCAAATTGACATAAGCTGCGTACACACTTCCAATTTTTATCATTCAAAATGAACGACGAACGATCGATTGGGCAAAAATCGTTCATAAAAAAAGTAACCAACGACGCCGACGAACGAGGAAAGCCGTTGGAAACGAACGACCGGACCGGCGGATCGGATTGGACGACGATCGTTGACCATCGTTCGTGTGTACGATCGTTAGTTGATCGTCCATGGTCTGAGCATGCGTAATGAACGAACGTTCGTTCACTTCCTGTCGTGCACATAGTACCTCTATCGCTCAAACGATCGTATCTATTGTGTGTACAATATCTACGAAGATCGTGTGGTTATCTGTATGTGCAGGATCGGTGCTATACGATCGTTCGTAGATATCGTGCAGGATCGTTCGTCGTTCGTTTAACAACGATAATAATTGGAAGTGTGTACGTAGCTATAGTTTGGTTGCAGTTGTAAACTGTTTGATAATATTGTGTGTAGATATATATGAGTATACTAGTACTATTACTAAGAAGCCGGTTGCCACCCCACTAAGTTTAATTCTAGTTAAACCATTGTAAAAACAATATTAGTGCTCCTAGATGTAAACTCTGTTTATCCAGTTTTAGTGAAGCATTAGTAAGTGCCAGACATACATACATACAACCTAGGGGCAAAATGTAAGCACCGCTGCTTTAGGTCAGATAATGCACAAAGCACAACATGTGGATTTATTTTGTTGACATGGGAAAAAAAAAAAAAACAACAAACCAAAAAGTGGATAAATGCAAAACACGGGACGTTCTATGTGAGACAGTAGAATGATGTGCCTTCACCAAAATCAGGATTGTGGTCTCAGCTATCCAGAGGACATTTCACCAGAAGACTTCCTCTGTGCTACGGACAAAGAAAGATAATTTCCAGCCTTGCGTGATAGTGAGGAGGCTAATTAGTGCTCTTCAAATGATCTACTTCTGATTGAGCTTAATGGGGTAGAATCATGAAAATTTTTACAAACCGTATATACACACATCGAATTATGTGCATGTACATAGTTGTTAACAGCCAACTTTAGGTGTGTGGACCTCTACCCAGCTCTCATCTGCAGCTCTAATCCTTTGAAAGAACAATAGAGGACGCTCCATTCTCAGCTGTCATCTGTGCAGAGGATTCCAGCTGCCGATAAGAGCTGAGCAGTGAGAACAGCGCAGCTAGAATGAGATGGGGACACAGGCTGTCCCTTCCCCATTCTATACTATGTCCTGTGGCTTCTATATAAAAAAATACTTGTGAAAATATATCCACTCTGTGGGCATGTGTAACGACATCATGGGCACAGTGTGATAACGTGATAATGTGTGTGGGAATTCTGCATGTCATATCTTGCAGCCTTACAACTCTGTGTACAAGCACAGAGGACCCTCATGGATAATAGTCACAAAATATCTCCAAAATCTCAGCCCACCAGTTTGAAAGCATTTGAAAATATGGGGATCCCAATTTAAAACACTATTGAAAATCCTACATTGGGAATGCATTTTCCAAAGCAAGTGCACATAGGAGTCCTTAATTGAAAAAGTGGACCCCCGGGCCCACTTACATAGCAAGGTGCAAGTGTCCCCCCACTTGAACCTATATTTTCTGGTTTATGCACCTCACCATTCCCAATAAATTGGGGTTCCTTGAAATGTAGGTATAAATTTAGGGGTAACACCCCAATTCTCCTTGCTAGGTAAGTGGCCCAGGGTGGGGCATAAATGGGCCTTTTCGCTTTTGTCCTACATGCACTTGCTTTTTAAACAGCAAAAAACTCCAGGAAATGTGGCTGAGTAGTAGCTAGTAGGATCCTCAAAATTTCAAGTTGTTACAAACAAGGGTTTAGGACATCTGAAGGATTAAAAACAGTGAGCCTGAGGAATATGGGAAGCAGCCTTAAAACACATTTAAATGTGCAAACATGCATGATGCATTTAAATGTGCATTCATGGACAAACATGTATGCCTATGCAACTAAAAAGAACCCCCCCAAAACTTAAAAAAATTAACTTACCTGAATGATTAAGCGCAGGTCCCTCTCTGCAAACAACGGGCTTGGCATGATGATAACGCAGATATGAAACCTCCGGGTTTACTCCCGCCTACTGAAAAATGTGCGTATGCTACGCATTTGCACATACGCCTACCGTATGCGTATTAATACCCGCATGTAACCACTTCTTTTTTTTGCGGAAACGTACGCGCATTATTTCATATTATTATACTTTTTGTTTTTAATTTTTATTAGGTTTCTTTTTGGAGTTATGGACTAGCATGCTGGTTTGTACACTTTGAGCCAAACATATGTTCTTGCTTTTCAAGCCTTTCAGGGTGTTTATGCAGTTTGAATTGCATGTTAGACCTTGCCCAACTATATATTGACTTACTCACCTCAGCTTGGTAGTGGAAGCACATAAAGGGGGTTTCCTCGTTTAACCGGAAGCAATATCATCCATGAATGTTGCTTGGAGCCAAGCCCATGACATCAGAAATCATAGGAAGAAATAGGCAATCTTTTTAATTTGAAGCATGTTAAGCAATGTGGCCTAAAAAATCCTTATTGTCTATTTCTGCCTATTTCTTCCTATAATTTCACTTTTCTATGTATATGTACACACATAAATGCATACATACATATATATGCATGTATGTACATACATGAGTGCACATGAAACAAATATACACCTAAAAAGAAAAACTTACCAGAATGAAGATTCTTCTGGAAAATGTTTCAAATAATAGAACAGTTCACACACACATAGTGGTTACATCACACTGAGTTATAATAAGCCAATTGTTCTGTTTTTAGCCAGTCAGACAAATCATAGAAGGGAACTGCTTAAAAACAAGCATAATAGATTTTTTAACCACCTGGGCGTTAAACCCGACATAGTTTGGGGTAAAAACACTTGCAAAAAGTGTTAAACCCGCACTTTTCTCAGGTGATTAAAAATGTAAACAAACGTTATATTGCAATCTGATTGTCATACATTGTATGACAATTGGATTACAACTGAAAGAAAATACTTACCCTGTCCCCGCAGCTACTCCAGCAGCAATAAAAAATTTGCTATTGCTGCTGGCATCTGCAGTGAGATGTGAAGCTTAATGCAGAAATCCTGCATTGTGCTTTGCATCTCTCTGGAGATGAGAGCAGCAGCAGCTCCAGCGTCTGTGTGCCTGTGTGAGGCAGGGCAGGGAAATCCCCCACTCACATCACCCCGGGAGGATGAGTCATCTTCCGGATGATGTGAGTGGTGATGTATGGGGGTGTGTCAGGTAGGGAAATTTAAAAGCAGATTACAATGTAATCTGCTTTTAAATGGTTTTTACAGTACAAAAACACCACACAACATGAAATAAAAATAAAAGTACATTTTTAATTTTATATTTTATTTTTAGATTACATTGTTGTCTATTATTTCATTATTTTTTAAATTATTATTTATAATTATGTATTATATTATAATTTATGATTATAATACAATAAATAAATATAATTATCATACCCGGGAGGTAATCCTAAGAATTACAAGCCCACAATATAAACAAAAATTTCTATGCAAAAAAAATGGGATCACTTTTTGCATCAAAAAAACTGACAGAATTAGAACGCTGGGGGGTTAAGCTGATTTTTGTGTTTTTTATTTGATTTTATTAAAAGTACATTTTTTTTTTTTTTTTACATAAATGTGTGTTTCAAACTTTTTTTTATATTCATGATATCTACTAGACCCTTGTTCGGACATATTTCTGTAAGTTACAGGTCTACAATTTAAAAAAATTCATGAAAAACAGTGTACCGCTTTTGGTACAGAAATCTAGACATCAGTGTAACGCCCAGGTGGCTAATTGGAGGTCCTGGGACATTGTAAACGAGATCGCAAAAATAAACCCCACAAAAAAATTTACAAAATTTGGACAAAAACTTTATTCAAAATAAACCTATTTGCTAAAAGGTCACATTAAAATATAGAGAACACACAAATACACAGACAAATTTACATGACAAAATAAACCAAAAAAAGCACATGTAAACCCACACTTGCATAGAAAGCCTAATTATTTCAAAACTGTCCCAAAAAATATTGCATTCCAAAGATTTTTACGAAACCAATATACAATTTTGACCTATCAAGGGTGGAAAACTGGATCAGAAAATATTTATGCAGGACAAACATTTAATGGTGGTAATATAGACATATTATTGAAATGAAACAATATGGCCACAAACACAATAACATACTATTAACATTGACATTGACTTCTTAATAGCAAAATGGACATTAAAACATTCAATGTACAAAAAAGCAGATATTGTGCTAAATGGTAAGCAAAGTATCAAATGTAGCAACAAAGATTAGGCTAACAAACAAAACAACAGCCCCTCCTTGACCAAAAAAAATTAGGATAAAGGAAAAAAAGCAAGTTAGACAACACCCTTAAAAAAATGCTCATTTTTATGTGCACAGGTGTTGAAAATTAACATGCAATCAGGCGTGCGCAGTACGTGAAGTTTGGCTGTTTGGTTTTTTTCCAGTTTGACATTCCATAATCTTTTATTGATCCGATCCTTTAGAATTGTACACCAGTAAACAGCTATTGATGAAAACACAAAAAAAGGAGTGGATTTTTCAAATATATATTTCTAATTAATGATGTACATATATATATATATATATACACACACACACACATACATACATGTATATATACATATATACCGTGTTTCCCCGATGATAAGGCAGGGCCATCAAATAAGACAGCCCCCCCTTTTTAGGTAAAAATGAAAAATAAGCCCCCCCCCCGCAAATAA